>NC_081411.1:121036720-121141720 GCF_030272615.1 Cryptomeria japonica
CCGAGTCAGTGTTGGTGTAAATAAATATTCATTTTGGATATTATTACACTTTACTTTAGTTAACTTAAGATAATGCATCTCTTCGTAGTTTGGATTTGAGACACTTAGGGAAGTGTGCACATAGGGATAGAGCTTGTAGGAGAAATTCCACCTTTTGTGGTCTTATTTTGCTGTTACACTCCACATTCGGTGGATCATCCACCTCTTGTGGAATATTATATTATTTCTCCTACCTACCCCTAGTATTTCTTACCTACCCTTGTTTCTCATTGAGCCACATGTCATAATTGTGTGCTCATACATCCATATGGCCTTGCCTATATAAGCAGGCCTATATTCATTGTATTGGTGAATCCAGTTGATCATTTGCATATTGATGAGAATACAGTTTTGTTCTTGTCATTATATTGTCTCTCCTTTTATGCTTTTCATTGTGCCTTTGATCTTGGCAAAATCCTACATGGTATCAGAGCCATTGGGGCTTCATTGATTGGTTTTTGGAGACATCGTGGAAGGCTTCAATTTTTGGATTTGGGGATCTTCATTTTTAGGGGCATCATACAGCGATTTGGACATCACCGTTGAATCCGGGAGGCCGTTTCCATGAATTTCGACTATAAAGTCGACCTAATTTGGTGAGAATTTTTTTTCCCCATTTTGGCTATTATTGTACGGGTTTCGAAAGTTTTTTAAATTATTTTTCAAAAAAAAAAGAAAATTTTCAGAATAAAAGCGATAAAAAAAAAAATCAATCCAAAAAAATAAAAAAAGAAATTTTTTTGGGGGTCCGCAGACCCCCACCCCCGTGCTCTCCGTACTCTGTCATTTTTTTGCAGCATTTTATGGGCTGCGCCGCCCATACTCCCTGGTCTTTGTCCCTGCTCCGGCCTCTGTCCCGACTGTATAGCTCCTGCTGTCACCGCAGATCTCCCTTGTGCCACCGAGACCCACGTCGCCCAGCTCTTGCACCGCCGGGACCCCGCAGGCCGCCGCCCACACCTTCTGACAGTGCTTCCCTCCTCTCTGGCGGTCCACTAAACCGGTGGACCCACGCCCGCCACATGATAGGTAGCCACTAGCCCATGGTCAACAACCATACACCAGGTCACCGCGTACATGTCAGCAAGTCCGTACACTATGACAACCTAGTCAGCTACACAGTCACAACGCTCAATCAGCAGTTTGTATGGTACAGACGCCCAGTCATCAAGGCGGTGAAGTTTTTGTGACGGTCATACAATCATCAAATTTAAGCTAGTAAATTGCTGATGTCAGCACCACATTAGCAGAATTTTGAAATTTTTTGACCCCCTCTCCATTGAGCTTTTCAGTTTTGCAGTCCAACTTTGAAAGGCCATATCTTGCTCATTTTTGCTCCTTTTTTGGTGCAATGTTTTTTGAAATGGGCTAAAATTTCATGATCTTCATAGTGGTGTGGTTATTTTCTGATTTTGGTGCACAGGTTTTTTAGAATTTTTGGATTCTCTTAGCTGTACCTGTCCAATCCTCAATTCTACAACTTCAAAGGCCTCGTTTGAGCTCATACGACCTCCTTTTGAGGTGCAATTTTTTTTGAAAGTGCATGTTTTTTCATCTACTTTCATAATCTATGATCAGATTTCAGAGATTTTGAGTGGAAATTATACTTTCAGCAATTGGTCTTATTTGGCCTATTAGGTACTTGTAAAGTGTTTGGATCTTAGTTTAGATCTCTTGCATTATTAGTTTGAGTCTCTTTTGGCCTTATTGAGACACTTGTAAAATTGTAATCAGAAGTCCACTTTGCCATTTTTTGCAAGTGGCCCATTGTATACACATTAATTATAAAGTGCCAAATCATCACTTTTGGGGGGGGTTCTTTGATTGAGTGAATTTGGGGGGGTGTCTTGTGTGATTGTGCCTCTCTTTGTGCTCTTTCATTTTTGTTGCAATGAGTCCTCATAAATTTCCACCTTTAACTCCACATAATTATGCATCATGGAAAATTAAAGTATGGAGTAAATTAATGGAAAAGGGTCTCACACATTACATAGATGGAACAATAGTAGCACCACCTGACCCTAAGGCTGATCCAAATGCTCAGTTAGAATGGCTCACAAAGAATTGGATGGCTCTTGGAACTTTGCGCAAGTATGTATCAGATGACCTCATTTTTCACATTGAGAAGTGTAAAAAATTCAAAGAGGCTTGGGATATGTTTCAAAAATTGTATGGTCAAGTTGATGAAATTAGAGGCTATAAGATTGACAATGAGCTCACCAACTTGGATCCCAAGAGTTTTGATGCAATCCAAGATTATGTCACCAAAGCAAATGAGCTAAGAGCAAAGCTCAAGGATTGTGGAATTGACAAAAAGGATGCTTAGTTGATATTCAACTTGTTGGACAAGCTTGCACTAGAATATGCAGCATTTGTGTCTAGCTTCCAAACTTATCATTTGACAGTGGGGAGTTCCTATGTTATGCCTTCATTTGATGCTTTCATAGAAATGTTGATATTGGAACAATCTAAGTTGTTGAACATGGGACTTCTCAAGTCTTCAAAGTCCACAGCTTTGGTGGCTAATCAAGGGAATCAAGGAAGTCAAGGCAAAGATTCCAACAACAAGAAGAAGCAATCCAAGTCTAAGCCACACTAGGAAAAAGGACAATCATCCTCTCCATCACAAGGAGATTTTTCATCCTCTTCCAAGAAGGGGACACCACCTAAGAAGGATAAACCAACTTGTGCATATTGCAAGAAGTATGGTCATGATGAGCATCGATGCCACGCAAAGCAAGTTGATGAGTTAACTAATCTTCTTAAGAAAAACAACATCAACTTGCCATCCATCTACACAAAGAAGGATTCATCTCCTTCCTCTTCCTCACATTCTAAGGGAAAAGGGCAAGCATTTGTGGCTACAACAGGTTCTTCACAACAATGGATACTTGACTCGGATGCCTCATATCACATGGGTTCTACAAAGGAGTAGTTTTCTTCATTGGAGCCATCTAAGGTACCTCACATTTACATAGGTGATGATACACAAATAGAGGTTGAAGGGAAAGGTTTAGTTGACATGGATGATGGAACATTTGAAAATGTTCTCTATGTTCCTAACTTGTCTACCAACCTTCTCTCTATCTACCAAATCACTCACTATGGAAATGGGAAAAAGGTTGAGTTTACACCAGATTCAATTGTGGTAAAGGAACCCGATGATGATGCCTTGGTAGCAGTGGGACAAGTCAATGACAACTCAATATAAAGTAAGCTATTTTATTCATTCTCCCACTTTGTGCCTAGTTCACCTTCTAGGGCCTTGCTTACTCATTCAAATTTAGAAAGTAAGCTATGGCATGAGCGATTTGGTCACCTCAACTACCACTATCTTCAGTAGCTTAGCACTAAAGACATGGTCACAGGTCTACCTCGAATCAGTTTTTCAGAGGGAATATGTTCAGGTTGTTCCATGGGCAAGCATCCCAAAGAGAAGTTTGATAAGGGGAAAGCTTGGAGGGCTTTGGAAGCTCTTCAACTTGTTCACAGCGATGTAGCAGGTCCATTTCCAACACCTTCATTTAGCAAGGTCCGCTATGTCCTCACCTTCATTGATGACTACTCCCACTTCACTTGGGTCTACTTTCTCATTCATAAGAGTGAAGTATTTGATAGATTTCAAGACTTCAAGACTCATGTGGAGAAGCAATCAGGGAAAGTGGTCAAGATTCTTCATACAGATAATGGAAGGGAATATGTGAACAAAAGACTTGAGAATTTTTGTACATTTGAGGGGATTGATCTTCAACATTAAATCGCATACACTCCACAACAGAATGAGGTTGCAGAACGCAAGAATAGAACTCTCAAAGATATGGCTAGTTGTATGATACACGCACGTTCTCTTGATCTTGCCTTTTGGGCAGAGGCTATCAGTTGTGCCACACACATCCAGAATCGAGTTCCTCACAAAGCTTTGCAAGGTATTACTCCTTTTGAGGCTTGGGCTAGTAGGAAACCGATTGTGAGACATTTCAGAGTCTTTGGGTGTCTAGCATGGGCTCGCATACCTCCACAAAAATGCAAGGCATTGGAACCTCAAAGTCGGCCTTGCATATTTGTTGGATATCTTGAGGGTGTTAAGGCATATAGATTGATGGATCCAGAGACACATGAGGTGTTCATTGAGAGGAGTGTTCACTTTGAGGAAAGCTCTCCTAGCTTAGCCTCTCTACCTCCTCCACCTTCCTCCATTGTGGATAGTGATGCTAGTGATTCAGATGATGAGACTCCTTCAACTCCAAATCTCAGGGTTACACCTCTACAGGGTCCACTTGCAGTTGAAGAGCCTCGTTCTCCACCTCCACCTCGACCTCGTTGGGCTTGACAGACACTTGAGTCTGCGGGTTCTCTTGTTGGGGATCCTTCAGATACACGGAGAACTCGATCATAAGATCAGGATCTTCCACATGCATTCATTGCTACCGCTTCCGATCCACAGACATTTAGGGAAGCATCAGGGGTTCCTGAGTGGGACCAAGCTATGGAGGAAGAGTATAGTTCCTTGATGAGGAACAACACATGGGATTTAGTCCATCTCCCTAAGGGGAGAAAGATGGTTCGATGTAAGTGGATCTATCGGACCAAGTTTGCTGTGGATGGTAGTGTGGATAAGTATAAGGCTCAGCTTGTTGTGAAAGGTTTCTCTTAGGTTGCAGGTGTTGACTATACTAAGACCTTTGCACCCATAGCCAAGATGAACTCCATTCGTTTGACACTTGCTATTGCTGCAGCTCATGGTTGGGCTGTACATCAGATGGATGTGAAGAGTGCTTTTCTTCATGGTGATCTTGATGAGGAGATTTATATGGAGTAGCCATAGGGTTTCATCTCGGATACTTCCTTGGTTTGCAAACTAATATGGCCTTAAGCAGGTCCCCAAGGCTTGGTATGCCAAGATGGATTCCTTTCTTCTCTCCGCAGGGTTCACCACATGTCATTTTGATCTGAATGTCTACATTTTGCGACAGGATGACTCTCACTTGATACTTGTGCTCTATGTTGATGACTTGATCATTACAGGGAGTACTTCATCCATCATTAGCAGGGTCAAATCTCCTTTGCATGACAGATTTGCTATGACTGACTTGGGTCTTTTGCACTACTTTCTCGGGATAGAGATTTCATAGTCACCTTTTGGGATTACACTATTGCAGCCCAAGTATGCTCTTGATCTACTTGCACGCTTTCATATGGCTAATTGTAAGCCTGCCTCGACTCCCTTTCTTTCAGGAGTCAAGCTTGAGGCTCAGTATTCTTCTCCACCAGTTGATGCCACTTTGTATCGTTAGCTTGTGGGTAGTCTCACCTACTTGACTCATACACGCCCTGATATTTCATTTGCAGTTGGCATGGTTTCCCACTTCATGCAGGAACCAAATGATCTTCATTGGAAAGCCGCCAAATGCATCCTTCATTACATCCAGGGTACACATCACTATGGGATTCACTATGTAGCAGGCATAGGACTTCGCTTGGTTGGTTACATAGACTCCAATTGGGCTGGCGATCTTGATGATCGTAAGTCTACTTCTGGTTACAATTTTCACCTTGGTTCGGGCCCCATTTGTTGGCAGAGCAAGAAGCAACATGCTATTGCTCTCTCTTCGATTGAGGTTGAGTATTGAGGTGCTATTAACACAGCGACTGAGACCATTTGGCTCTAGCAGATTCTCACAGAGTTTGGTTTCACCATTCCACAGGCGACAGTTCTACATTGCAACAATCTGAGTGCTATTGCAATCTCGAAGAACCCGGTCCAGCACCAATAGACCAAACACATCAAGATTCATATGCACTATATCCGAGAGCTCATTCAGGAGTAGGTCATTGACTTGTAGTATTGTCCTATAGTAGAGCAGGTTGCTGACATATTCACCAATCCTTTCACCGAGAGTAAGTTCCAGCAATTGCGAGCTCTCTTGGGGGTGCGAGATGTGTCATTAGGGGGGGTCAGCTGACTTCTCCTTCCTCTCTTATGGGGGGGACATTTTCCTCTTTGAGGTTTTGTCCTTCTTCTTTGAGAGACTTTTGTACATTCATCTCTCTTTTGGGGGGGAGTTTTCTCCCACTGGGTTTTCTCCCTTTCTCCATTTGTGAGAGATTGCATTGCATAGTTTTGCTTGCATTTGCATATTGTACATGGGTACCTATCATCTTGCATTGTTGACTTGAGTCTTCATTCCCCTAAGTTGCACTTAAGGGGGGGTGTTGGTGTAAATAAATATTCATTTTGGATATTATTACACTTTACTTAAGTTAACTTAGGATAATGCATCTCTTCGTAGTTTGGATTTGAGACACTTAGGGAAGTGTGCACATAGCGATAGAGCTTGTAGGAGAAATTCCACCTTTTGTGGTCTTATTTTTCTATTACACTCCACATTCGGTGGATCATCCACCTCTTGTGGAATATTATATTATTTCTCCTACCTACCCCCAGTATTTCTTACCTACCCTTGTTTCTCATTGAGCCACATGTCATAATTGTGTGCTCGTACATCCATATGGCCTTGCCTATATAAGCAAGCCTATATTCATTGTATTGGTGAATCCAGTTGATCATTTGCATATTGATGAGAATACAGTTTTGTTCTTGTCATTATATTGTGTCTCCTTTTATGCTTTTCATTGTGCCCTTGATCTTGGCAAAATCCTACAGTCAGTAACCAAACATTTATAATATCATAGTGCAAGGGTGGGGAAGAATCTGCCCCCAAGATCACTCACCATATATCTCCCAAGATAACTACTCAATTGTGAAGCGATTCACTTTGAGTTAATTTCTAGCAAAAGGCAAAAAAACGGGCGCTCTCTAGTGTGTGAGACGGTTGTTTGACCTGACGGACTATCGAGACTAGTGGGCTATGATGTTATTTATGACCTTTGAATAAAGAGTCTTCTTGAAGTGTATTATTCGTATCCAAACTTGTTAAAACATTGGGGATTTGAACACATCCTCGTAGAACATACACTTTTTGTTAGATTAAGCAAAATGGTTATCTTTTTGGTGCTGTGCTTGCATTTACTACTTCAGAAAATCATCCATCACAACTGAAAAATTCACAACAAAAATCCAAAAATTGCCAAAAACCAAGCAAAGGAAAATACCAGGGCAGTTTAGTGCGTGAGAGAAACTTCTTAGTGCATGAGGTACTTTTGTTAGCATATCAAAACATCAAGTTAGCACGTCCAGTCAAAACAATAGCGTTTATTCAAAATTTCAAAACAGTGTTAAACAATTAGCGCATTCAGAAAATAGCCTAGCGTGTTGGAACATCAACTTAGCGCATAGGAGTCAAACTTTAGCACTTAGAGTTTAACAGTTAGCATGTAGCAAACCCATACTAGGGCATAACCTTTTGAACCAAGCATAAAGAAAATTTTAAACAGTCGGAAACTTTAGCACGTGGCAGGGGGCAGCCTAGCGCATGTGGTCCTTTATTTAGTGCGTAAAGTAAATTTGATAGCACGTCTTGTCTTTGTTTTAGCATGTGACCAAAATGTAAAAAACAAAGGGAAAAACAGTAAGGAATTTTGGAAATTTTGAAAACATCTTGGGAAGCCTCTTTTCATTATCATCATTTTTCGTCAAAACAGAGTAGCGAAAACAAAACTGTAGAAACTATTTCTTGAGCAAAATTTATGTCAAACAAATGTTGTAAAAATCTAAAACTGATCGCATGGTAAAACATATCTATCCTATCAAAATCCGGAAACATCATCACAAGTATCAAAAGGATCCTTTATCATCTCACAGATTTCATCTCAAAAACACTTGTTTAAAACCTCAGGTTGTCAAATCAAGTTTCCATATCGAGAGACTTTATCCATATCATTTGACATGCTTTGTCATGAAGGGGTATCTAAACCTTCACTTTGATAAAGTAGAACTTGAGTTTTCAAAGCAAGATCAACTAAATCCAAAACAAATCAAAAGGAAACCATTTATCACTTATGCATGACTAATCCCCATATTCTAAGAAGAAAGAATATTTATCGTAACACCACGTTAAGGAAACAACAACCAAGTTTTTTCAAATTTATCAAGAGAAACAAATTTTTATACATCAACCGTCAACTATTCAAATCTCATCAAGTATTCCTTCATCATGTCAAACGTTATATCCAAAACAAATCCAACAAATTTGACAAAGAGCCTTTAAAGACTAGGGCATATTGTCAAAAATCCATCTTTAATCAAATCATAAACCGTGGAGGAAGGATCAATTCAACATTCTTGCCCAATGAGTGTATCACTTATAACACACCCCGACTTGAACCACCAAGCCCCGAGCGACATATCGAAGAGGATTTTTTCCCCTTCATCACTGAAATTTTCTACTAAAATGCCTGTTACTCGCTCTCAACAAAACCAACAAAGTGAGGCACAAGTAGAATCTAGTATGAATCGAAGGTTATCAAATCCTTTTGAAGGTCCACACCTAGAGGATACTGAAATTTCTGAAGAACTTCTTCAGGAATGTCAGGAAACTGCTTCATTCCAAAAGATTGTAGAAAGGCTCATGGAAAATGACAAGGAAAAATACTTGCTCATGCTCACAAGCAAAGGAGTCAAACTTCCTGAAGACATTGACGCAGATGTATTTAGAACAAGACTCAACATTACGAATATCAAGAACGACAACGAGAAGGGGAAGCACGCGACCCTGAACAAGATATCCCTGAACAAAACATACCAGAGCAACATACACCAAGACAAAACATCCCCAAGCAAAACATACCATTCCATACACCATTTCAACCCCGAATCAATACAAGGGAAGAACTTTTCCCTCGGCAAAACAATGCACCTTTGGTTGCCCTTACTCAACAAATGCAAATGTTACAAAGACAAATGCAAGACATACAACAAGGGACAATAGTGTGATACTCTTTAAATGAAATTTGTCCTTATCCCTTTGACAAAAGATTGCACATGATCCCTTTTCCTCCAAACTCAGACGTGCCTAAATTTGACAAGTACGATGGAAAAAGTGAACCCTGTGACCTTGTCAGAGAATTATGTAACATGAGTCTTGAATTTTCTCATGACAACACCTATCTGATGAGGTTGTTCCCCAGAAGCTTGGGAGGACAAACAATGGAATGGTTATCCAAAATTACACCACCTGTCAGATCGTTTGATGAATTGGTTAACAAGTTCATAACACAATATTCCTATAACATTCAACATGCTATAACCATGCTAGACGTCTGCAACACCAAACAGAAGAACAATGAAACATTCATGATATTCCTTCAATGCTGGCGACGTATGGTTTCACGATATCCTCGAGACATTCCTGAAAAAAGGAGAAAATGGAAATCTTCATCGACAACTTGAATGGTGAGATGAGTTACAAGCTCCAACTGTAATGCATGCCATCTTTCGCTAAGTTAATTGAAAACGACATTCAAGTAGAAGAAGCATGTGTCAAAAAGGGAATGCTCAAATTCTTCAAAGAAGGATCAAATTCATCAAACTACAATAACAATAGCAACTTAGACAAGTCTCAATTCTGGACTCGAAACAAAAACGAAGGCAACAATGAAGCACATGATCCAAAATCTAAGCAACCAGTGCTCACATTATCCAGAAATCCTCAAGCTATGAAAATTATTAAAGGTGCTAATCCAAACGCTAACACCTACGCACCAAATATCAATCAAGGTCAACCCAATGCAAACAACACCAACAATACTCAAAACAAAACCACGAATCAAGGACCTAGTAACAATTCACGCGACAGCAATAACAATTTCCAAAAATGTGTCTTCGCACCATTGGGTTAATCACTAGAGTCGGTATTCAGAGAGCTCTTGGCAAACAAGATTCTCTCTTTGCCACCAATTAGCAACTATGAACCCCAAATCAAACCACCTTGGTGGAATGACTCTCATTTTTGTGATTTTCATCGTAAGAAAGGACATCGAACGAACGATTGCATGAGATTGAAAAACATTGTTCAAGACATGATTGATTGGGGTGACTTAATGGTAGATGGTCTCAAAACAAATGGTGACCACGGAGCCTTTAAAAATCCTCTTCCAAATTACAACAAAGATGGAGCTTCAACCTCAAACAATACATGCAGATCTCGTATCAACCACATCTACAATAACACCATCAATCACATATCAGCTGGAGACCATCATGTAAATGTCATCACAATCTGAGACCAGCATGATCATGAATCCATCAATGTAACAACAAGAGCTCAGAAATATGCCTTGAAGGGACATATCGTGCCAACAACCACTACACCAAAAATCCAATATGATTTAGTCAGCCAACTATGCAAAACTTTGGCTCAGATATCTATACTAGAACTACTAAAACTATCACCAAAACACAAAACATATTAGAGCAAGCGCTATTGGAAACAAATGCGCCTCAAGATCTGGACACAGACAGATTTCAAGCCATGGTCGCTCATATGACAGGGCCTCATAATCTCACCTTCTCATAGCAGGATAATACTTCCTTGAGTCATCCGCATAACACTCCTCTCCATATTGAAGTCATCATTTATAAACATCGAGTAAAAAGAGTATTGATTGATGGAAGAGCTAGACTTAATATATGTACCTTAAAACTTATCCGTGCATTAGGCTTCTTAGAGGAGTCTATTGATCCATGTAAAAAGATTACCATAAAGGCATATGATGATGAAGAAAGGTCATCTAAAGGAACCATGATGTTACCCATTCAAGTGGGACCAGTGCAAAAGGATACTATGTGTCAGGTCTTAGACATAGACCTCACCTACAATATTTTATTAGGTCGACCCTGGATACATGAAATGCAAGCAATACCTTCTACGTATCACCAGTGTTTCAAATTTTCCTATAATGGATAAGAGGTCTCTATATCTGCTGATCACAATCCATTTCAATATTGTAATGCAATGGGGGTAGCCCAGGACAGCTTGGTTCCCCATAATAGGGAAAAACAAAGATCCTGAACATCAGATCTACAGACAATAAAGCCCGAATCATTAGCTAGAGATTTCAAGCAGAAAATGCAAATCAAAGAACAAGGTATGGGAGAATACTCTTTGGAACCCATGTGTTTGGCCAAATTACCAACATCACCCAGATCTCATGGATTGCCTACTACATCAACACATCAGGTAACTCAGCCCATCACCAAATTTGATGGTACCTTCATCCAACTAGGCACTCTAGCACATGAATCAGAAGAGAAAGACATTCTTAGCTGGTTATACAAAGATGAGGAAGAAGATAATAGAGAAGCTGCTCTGGATATAGTTCTACCAACACACCTATATGGAAAGGGCTACTTAATCATGCAGCAATTGGGATATGATGGTAAAGGACCTATTGGAAAACACAAAGAAGGAGTCACTGAACCCATAGATCTTCCTTCACAGCCTAGTAGAGACAAAATAGGATTGGGTTGTAAACTCACTTTCCTATTAAGAAGGACACCACGCATAACTCCAAAACCTCAATGGAAAGCAAAGAAGAAGTACAAAGAAGAATCCTGGTAGGAAACATTATTTGAGTCACCAGAAACAATCTGCAAGGCACGTGAACGTTAAGAACAAAAGCAACATTAGGAAAAGCTTCTCAGCCATAAGAAGGCCATATTTGCAGCAGTAGCTCATATTCAAACACCAATATCTCAAAAACCAATAGAAACATCTCCTGATACTGTTATTCCTCCCCAAGGAGGCACAGTCTATGAACAAATATAGAAAGTAGAAGTAGGATCTGACACTGAATCAACAAAGACTATCAAACTAGTAGCCATCATCAAAGATCTATTTTCACCCTACAACATACCTGTTTACAACACTGATAGAATCTGGGATGATGCCTCAGAGAATGATTCCAATGAATATGAATGGGGTAGCTGCTCAAATGCTACTGTAGATATCATTGACAATACTGGTACCATATCCCTTTCTCAGGAAGAACATAACGCAGAAGATAGACCTCTTGAATTTAGACCATAGAATATCTATGATGCCAAGGAAAGCGAATAGAAACATTACGGACAAATCTATACGGAAGATGATACCATCAAAGGCCTTGACGAAATCCTTGACTTCTTTACCAAGACCAATCATGATGAAACCTTTGTCTTAACACTTATAGTAGTAGAACTTGATCCACTGAATGATTCCTTACCGCTTGTCTTTCCCGACCTCATTGACTAGGATGAACCCGAAATACATGATATACCAATTTTCCCAGACGATGAATCTATTATCCACTACCTATGTACCGTTAACTTGGAAACAGGCTCTACCAGTGAACAAAGTAACGATGTCTGCAAACCAGGGAGTGCCAAGTCTCTCAGTCGCAAAAATGAACCAAATAAAAGATCTGATGCTAAAAACTAGTCAATGGTAGCTCTAGATCACAAAAAAGTAAAAATAAAGGACGCATCTGAGGGTGAAAACCTTTTTAAGCCACCTAAAGATGGGAGAATTGACACTCTTCTTGAGCATTTTCATGAGTGATCACCCATATTGATTGAGCCCACTCAATCAATCAACATTGGTACCACAGAAGCAGTAAAAACATACACCTAGCAGAATCTCTGACAGAGGAAGAAAGATCGGCATTCCTCATCTTTTTTAAAGAAAATCAAATTAACTTTGCTTGGTCATATGCAGATATGCCCGAAATTGATCCACACTTAATCATGCATCACTTGTCCATCTCTCCAGGAGTTAAGCCAGTCAAGAAAAAACTACGAAAGATGAATCCACAGGTGGCACTCATGGTCAAAGCTGAACTAAAGAAACTATTAGATGTCGGATTCATCCAACCCATTGACTATGCAGAAAGGATCTCCAACATAGAGCCAGTATCAAAACCAGATGGCAGTATCAAAATCTACACTGATTTTAGAGATGTCAACAAAGCCTGTCCAAAAGATGACTTTCCTCTGCCTAGTATCGATATAATTGTAGACCTCACAGTCGGCCATGCAATGCTCTAACTAATGGATGGTTTTTTAGGCTATAATCAGATAAAAATAGCCCCAGAAGATTAAGATAAAACAACATTCACCTATTCTTGGGGAATGTACTATTGGAATGTTATGCCTTTTGGCTTAAAGAATGCAGGAGCTACTTATCAATGAGAAATGACAACAATCTTTCATGACATGATGCATACCTTCATGGAAGACTATGTGGATGATCTGCTAGCTAAATCATTCACCAGAGCAGAACATCTCGACATCCTAACAAAGATCTTTGATCGATTGGAGAAATTCCAAGTCAAGCTCAACCCTAAGAAGTGTGTCTTCGAGGTCACATCAGGAAAGTTACTAGGCTACATCATCTCAGCTAAAGGTATTGAAGTGGATCCAGCAAAGGTACAAGCCATTATGGATATGCCACCACCAAAGAATATCAGTCAACTCAGATCTCTACAAAGATGACTCCAATCAATCAGGCGATTCATAACTCAACTAGCTGATAAAAGTCTACCATTCAATCATTTGCTCCATAAGAATGTACCTTTCAGATGGGAGGCTAAGTGTGTAGAATATTTTTATCAAATCAAATAGTATTTGATGAACCCACCAGTTCTAGTACCACTAGTCACAGGAAAGCCCCTTATTCTATACATTTCAACAATAGATATATCACTGGGGGCACTATTAGCACAAGAAGATCAACAAGGAAAGGAACGAGCCATCTACTACATCAGCAGGATATTGAATGGCTATGAAATCAACTATACATTCATTGAGAAGGCTTGTCTAATGGTGGTCTTCACATCTCAAAAGTTCCGACATTATATGCTAGCACACACAATTAAGCTAGTAGCAAAAATTGATCCTCTCAAATATCTACTCAGCAAGGCAGCTCTCACCGACCGGTTGGCTAAATGGGTCATGATTCTCAGTGAATTTGACATCCACTACATAGGAAGAAGAGCCATCAAAGGACAAGTAATTGCAGATCAACTAGCTGAAGCACCACTACCAGGAAAACAAACTATGGAGATTGACTTTCCAGACAGGGATGTTCTTGCTATTTCTACCACACAATGGACCCTATACTTTGATGGATACTACACCCAAGATGGTTCAGGTGCTGGCATTCTCTTCATCACTCCTGAAGGACACACTATACCAAGATCATATCAACTTATGTTCCCATGCACAAATAATATGGCTGAATATGAGGCATTGGTTATAGGCATCAAAATGGCCGTAGAATGGAAAATCACAGAGTTAATGGTCTATGGAGATTTGCAACTAGTCGTCAATCAGATCAACAATGACTATCAGATAAAGGATGACAAGCTACTACCTTACAAATGAATGGTGGATGACTTCAAACAATATTTTGTACACATCACCTTTGAGGAAATAGAAAGGTTGAACAACAAAGCAGCCGATGCCATGGCTACTATCACTTCATTACTACAAATTCCAGAGCAATAGAGTCGTTATGAGTTCCTGGTAGAGAAACTGTTCTCCCCAGCCTATGACCACTCTGAATCCCATGTTGTCTATGCCTTAATCGGTTCAGATTCTCCTTTATATGGACCCATATATGATTATTTAAAGAACAACATCCTACCCATTGACCAATCCCGTAACCAAAAACATAATTTTATCCAACAAGCTACCCATTATACCCTTACTATTGATACTTTATACCATCGAGGTCTAGATGGTACTCTTCTTCGTTGCCTTGATCGAAATGAATCTAATTCCGCTTTACACGAGCTTCACGAAGGTATTTGTGGAACACATTCAAGTGGGACTACTCTTGCTAAAAAGCTTCTAAGAATGGGATACTACTGGCCTACAATGGAGAAATATTCTTACCACTTCGCCAAGAAGTGTCCTAAGTGCCAGATCCATGGCAATCTGATACATGAACCAGCACAGGAACTGTAGCCATTTACAACATCCAGCCCTTTTGTCAGTGGGGACTAGATTTGGTCAGAAAAATTCATCCTTCATCTTCAAATGGACACAAGTTCATTATAACTGCCACAAAATACTTTACCAAATGGATAGAAGCAGTCCCCATGACCACAGTAACAGGAAAACAGATTGTGTCTTTTATCCTAAACTATTTGATCTGTAGATATGGTATTCCAAGTTCCATCATCACTGATAATGGATGACCATTCAAAAACCAAGATGGCCGAGAACTATGTGAGCAATTCAAAATACAACATCGGTTTTCTACACCCTACTACCCCTAGGGGAATGGTCAAGCAGAAGCATCCAACAAAACAATACTGAAAATTTTCAAGAAAATAGTAAATGATGTAGGCAAAGATTGTCATATACAACTCAATCCAGCACTTTGGGCATACAAAACCAGCATCCGTACACCTACAGGAGCCACACCTTTCTCATTAGTCTTTGGATCTAAAGCTATTTTACCACTAGAGGTAGAAATTCCGTCTCTCAGAGTATCTCTAAAAGGCTTAATTCCAGATGAAGAGTATCGAGTCAACCGACTACAAGAACTGGAACTATTAGATGAAAGACGTCAGCATGCTTACACTCATCTCAAAGCATATTAGCAATGCATGTGTAGAAGCTACAATCACAAGGTCATCCCTCGCAACTTCAAGGTTGGTGACCTAGTCCTCAAAGAAAATCCAAGAAATCAACAAGATCAAGAAAAGAAAGGGAAATTTGAACCTAACTGGTTGGGTCCCTATGTCATCATATCAGTCTATGGATCAGGTGCTTATCAGCTTACAACCTCAGAAGGAGATGTGCTCGATGAACCAACTAACAACATTCATCTGAAGGAATACTACACTTAAGTAGCCTAATGCACAGAAAAAGTAAAAAACCAAAAAAACTCAAAAAATCAAAGAAAAAGCAAATAAAGAGGTATAATAAAAGCAATTGGTGAAAACCTGGTAACAGGCGCTATTGTAAGAGGACAACTTCTTCATCTATATCTATACCTTTACTGTGAAGTACTATCGACCATCGCCCAACACTTAGCAAATATCCAGTCAGGACATACTTAGCGTAGTCACTATCCTGGTTTATCCATATATCCTCTCACCACATTTTACCATGGCTTGGTAATCATTACACATCCACATCAAGACATACACTCAACTAGGGGCAATAAATCGTCAAAACTTGCAACACATTCAAGACATCAAGACTATTTGCAAAACTTAGAAACATCACATCCAACAACCAAAAACTTCACTCCATTGCAGAGCAAAACATTGGATCACTAAAAAAAGAATCACAAACATGCTAAGATGGATGATTTTCTGAACTACTAAATGTTGCATTATTGCATAAAGTTTTGACTATTTTTTCATTTGAACTTTTTAAATCGTTGGATTCTCTACATTTTCTCACTAAACGCTTCAAAAGATAGAGATCATGGGGAAACTCCAATATTTTCTTAGTCTTTTGTCTATGAGGTGATCACTTATACTGTGTAAATACTTGTCTTGAGATGTGATACATCGAATATCACTGAAGACATAATTCCACTTTACTAATACAAATGGTTTAATCTTGTCTGTTTATACGCAATCCGCACTATGGTCGTCCTGGTTCAATTATACCTTGACGCTTGTGCTATCTTGTAAAATTGAAAATCATGTAAATTTTTCTTAGGTCATTATGGTTCAATTATACCATTATGCTCGTATAAATTTTCAACATATCCCAAACAAATCAATTCTCAATGATGATACCTATATCAAAAGCAAATAAAATATGCTTATATCAGGATGACAAATGTAGAATGAGGATGCTCCAAAAACAAATAGTTGCATATCATTTTACAAGTAGTTGCATATCATTTTACAAGTAGTTGCATATCATTTTACAAGTAGTTGCATATCATTTTGCATATCAAATCATACATCTCATTTTCAAGATACATCTCACATCATTATCATTATCATACATCTCATTTTCAAGATACATATCACAGCATATCAAAGTATATATCATACATTTACATCATGAATCATATCATCTATCTAAGCATTGCATCATCATAAAGAAAAGAAAGAGCATATAGAATATGCATCCATAACACATCACATGATCAAGGAAAATGGTGTCATCTATATATATCAAAAATGATCCAAATGTACAAAATCTGTCATGTCTGTGCCCAGTACAAACAAAACAAAGATCTAAAAATACAATAGAGACATCATCTCTCAAGTATGACTATCTCCTGAGGGGGATGGTCTCGCAGCTAATGTCCCAGCTCCTGGATATCCAGGAAGATCCTATCTTGAGGGTTCTATCATGCCTCTGCTCTCTGACTATGTCCTAGTCTCTCCAGATCGACTCGATCTCGCCTGCATGAAGCTCTGCACTCTGCGCTCCCTGGGCATGACATCCTCATAATGGCATCGATAATACTCTGCCTCCCTCACTCTCGAAGACAACTCTCTCATGATATCTCTCATCGAGCCCCCTGCAGCCGCTCTCTGAATGCTAACTGCAAGCTCCTCCACTCGCCCGTGTCACTCTATCTCTATATCTCGCTCTAGAGTTAGCTAAGTAATCTGATGCTACTATGTCAATAGCTATTCCTACAGCTGTTAAACTGTCAACTATAGTGTCTTGATCTGAGCATCCTCCACATGTGTGAAGACTCAGACCTGTAAGGGCACCTGTAAAGGGGTACCCCCTATCCCTCTACCTATCCTAAGTGCTGGTGGTTGTAACTCATCAGTCCTCCTCCCCTACGCTAGCCACCTCCACTCATCCATCCCTCCCACCGCTACCATCACCTCTCCCACTCTCCCCTCCTCCTCTGCACCAATTGCCAATCGTCCTCTCCCTCTATCCATCACAGCTCATTGAAATTCTCTCTCCACCCAATCTCCCCCATCTCTACCTCTGTCTCCTCTCCTCCCCTGATATCCTCTCCCCCATCATCCTCCTCCGCCTCCATCATCTCCATCATCACCATCTCCCCCAAACTCCTCCTCATCATCATCAAATGCCTCATCTCCTCAGGAACTGATATCCTGGCCATAGCACAAGCTGTAAACAAACTAGCAAACTCATGGGTCATCCCTGCATCTAGTATCTCGGGAGCATAGTCCCATATCTGACCCACTAAGCTGGAGAACTCCTCTACAGTTGCTCCATTATCAATAGGACCCCAATCCGGTATGTCCTATCTCTGGCGTGCATACAAGCAGGTCCCCTGTGGTATACCCTACTGCCGACCATACTGCCTCAAAACCCTGCCTACCTAGAATCTCTCTATCACAAAGGGCATCCGCCCTATCAAAAACCAGCTCATAAATACAAAAGGCATCTCTAGCCTATCCTCTGCCTAGACCTCACAATCTGTATATGGTCGCCATACGACCATATCTATATCATCCAAAACCCTCCTCCAATGCTCCAGTTTGCCCAGCTTACGCTGGACAACTAGATCCCTGTAACCATAAGCATATGCCTGCCCAAAAGGCCTGTCTCTGTCCACCAGTGCTCTCGCTATTGGAATGTGCTCCCAGCACCATACCTGTAAAAGTCTCATGCTAGCTGACAAACTGCCGTAACCCAGATACACAACCTCATGAAGGTCCCTATACAAGTGGGCTAACATGGCTGATCCCCAAGCAAATCTGTGGCCTTGGGTCACCATCTCCTCAAGAACCAATCCCCAACCCATAGAGAATCCCTTTGACCTATGATTAGGACAAAGGAATCCACCGATGAAGCTTGCTAATACTGACGAGAGAGGCGCATAGTCTAGATCCAGGAACTCTTGCCATGGGATCTCATACCCACACACTATCTCATCATGGAAAATATGTCATAGTGCCTTAGTCCCACCCTCCTCAGTGTGCTTGTATGGAAATAAAGCACCTACTATGGGAATCCTCAAAATCCTGTAACAGTCCTCTAGAGTGACTATCATCTCACCAATAGCAAAGTGAAAGGTGTTCATATCATTGTGCCACCTCTCAGCGAGTGCTGTAAGTAGACCCCGGTTCACAGTGAACCGAGGCATATCTAACAAAGATGATAAGCCACATCTCTCTATCACATCTAGGTCAGCCTGTGCCAACCATGGAATCAATGCCCAAGGTTTAGGAAACTGCTCTCATGAATGCACCACTCCCAATCACTCTTGTCAAAATGCAAAACGAGTCCAATATCAGTTTCCACATCAAAACAAAGATATCAGAATCAAAATCACATCAAAAACATGAAACAATTTACAAAAAAACTAATCAAGTTCCACATCATATCATTCCATATCAACTTGTAACACAACTCAAGTTTTCAAAAACCATATCAAAACTTGTAAAACAACTCAAGTCTCCACATCACCTAAACTTGTAAAACAAATCAAGTTTCCCACCCATATCAGCTTGTAAAACAACTCAAGTTTTCAACCCATATCAGCTTGTAAAGCAACTCAAGTTTCCAACCCATATCAACTTGTAACACAAATCAGGCTCCACACATTTGAACTTGAAACAGTGCAAATCAAATCATGGTTTGATCAAAACAACACATTCATATCTACATCAATAACTTGAAAAAAAATTGCAAAATAAATCAAGTTATATCAAAACTCATACTGGACAAATTATCAAACACATGACCAAAGATACAGCAAATAGCAAAAATCCATCTCTCCCAGCAAAAATGACCTTTTCCTATATCATTTTCTTCATTCAACAATCATCCAATCTTGCAAAACCCGATCCATGCACTAATTAAACTTGGCTGTGCGCTAAACTATACCCATGCGCTACCCTATTTTCTCCATGCGCTATTCTATATACCCTATGCGCTATCTTTTTTTCTCCATGTGCCACCCAATCTACCCTAAGCACTAAAACCAAACCATACGCTAATCTATCCCATGCTTGCGCTATCTATTCAACCCTATGTGCTAGGTCTAACCTACACGCTAAATCCCCCTACCCATGCAACCCCCTGTGGACCCTATGTGCTAGGTTTGACCTATGCACTACCCTTTTAACTTGACACGCTACCCTATGTTCATCATGCGCTAACCTGACGCCATGCGCTAACCTAAAACTTTCATGCGCTACCCTATTCATTTTCGGACGCTACCCTAAATTAATACCCTATGCGCTACTAACATTTTCGTATGCGCTAAACTAAGACTTCTATGCGCTAAAACGTTAAAACTAAATTTCAAAAATAAAAAATCGACCAAAAATGATCAAATTAAAAATCAAAAAGAGGTAAAAAGGGTTGACTTACCGATGGACCATACGCAGCAGGTCTTCGATACCTCCGAACGCGCTCAAATCGATGCATAGAATAGGGAATAGGCATTTTTGTCTTCTCGCAAAAGGTCTCTTTCTTCAAAGTCAACAAGCACAAATGAGACAAAACAAAGCACTTTTCCCCTTTTATAGGGTAAAATGAAATTAGGGTTAGGGAAATGAGCATGTAATTTGCTCGCAGTCTCCCTCATACCCTAAAACACGTCAATTATTGGGAGATGAATCAATTTAAATGTTTCACCTAGCCCAAATCTTGCACCAAAAAATGCAATCATCAAATAAAATCAAATTTTTCAAAATTTTGATTCATCTCCTGATGGGGCATTATCACCATTGTTTATCAAATCTAGGGCATCACACATCAAATCTGGGGCACGACATGAAAATCATAAAAAATGATATTGATCATAAAATCACGACACATCATTTTCTTTGAAATAACATGTGCACACACATCACTTCAAAGAGGGGCAAAATGTAGACGTATAAAAATGACCATATTCCTAAATGAATATTTTATGTTCATTTCTCTATTTAATTAAATAACCCCCATTCCTCTATTTAATTAAGTAAATTACTCAATTAAATTCACTATACCATTTAATAGGATAAATTCATTTTATTCAATTAAAGCCCCTGTCCACTTTTTAATTAAATTCAAATTTAATTAAAATAGTTGTCCTAAATTAAATAAATCTAATTTATTTAATTTCAACCAAATAGAATTAAATTCAATTAAAACCTATTTTCCCTCGCCCACTTGCAAAATCCTACACCTCCCACTTGCATCCTAACCCTCTTTCCAACCTCTTCTAGATTCTTCCAATCCTAATTAATTAACCCAAACCCATCCATTATCCCTTTTTCCTAAATTTGAGGAGGTCACTTCTCAAAATTGGAACAAAGTCTTCAAAATGTATTAAAGCCTTTATCCCCCAAATTTGGAAGGACTCTTACAAATTTGTCCCCAAAGTCTTCATAACCATTAATGGTTAACTCAACCCTCTTACATGGTTAAAGAATTTCCATAAACTCAACATCCATCTAACCCAAGGGTCTCATCAAGAATTTATTGCTTTGACCATGGTTATCCTTAAACCTTTGCACAAGAGTTTATCCTTTGGGTAAAAGCTTTATCCAATGGATAACGTTAACTTAACATTAACCCTTAACCCCTAGGGCAACCATGAGGTCTTTTCAAACATTTAATGCTTCTTACATCTCCTTTCAACCAACCTTATGTTGACAATTGTCACCATTTCATTGGTGCCAATTGCAAACATGGATTCCTAACTTTCAAACTTGGCCCTTGATTGCCTCTTTCAATCCTGACCATCCATTGCCGTGTTTTTGCTATAAATAGAGCTCTCATTCCTCCATTTTTCATAATCCAAGTCTTTAGCATCACACTTATACTAAAATCCATTCAAGCTTTCATATCTCATTTTATGCTGACCATTTAGCTTCTCTTTTAAACAGGAATTAATCTAAATATGCTAATTTAGAGTGTGTTCCTTATCATTTAGCTTAAATCATGAACTAATATAGTATGCTAGGATAGTCTGGTTTACTAAACTTGTCATCTTATAGCTAGTTTATTGCATTTGTAGCATCATGCATAGCTTAGGATGCATCTCATCTTAAAATCAACAAAAGCATCCCTCGTTCTTGCATTTGCCATCCCTAAACCATTTTGCTCAGTAATTTGAGAGCAAAAACATTGGTTTGAGGGACCGTGCAAGATAGAGAACCATGGAACCATCCTTGGGAAGCTGAGCCATACTTCATGACTCCATAGCTTGCACCAAGAAGTCCTATGGGTGTGTGAGCAAGGCTCCCTAGAGCTCCATTTTTCACATATTGAGTTCTATCAGCCCGCTTTCCCGCATACAGGAGTAGTTCAAGCAAATGCTGGAAAGTCATGGGTCACAAGCAAACCCACCATTCACAGGGCATACGCCATTCAAGGTGCAAGTGAATTTTGATATACCCACATTCTAAGGAAAGATCCATGCAGATGCTATTGATGATTGGGTTTCAAAACTGGAAAGATATTTATCTGTCAATCAGTTTTCAGATGAATAGAAGATAACTTTCACTCTCCTCAAAGCTAAAAACCATGTGAAAGATTCATGGGAAGGAAAGTTAGCAGCCAAGGCAATAGCAAATGGTAGCACTTTTATTTTTGATCAAAAACCCACATGGGGAGAATTGATGGAGCACATAAAGGAAGAATATTTTCCTATTGATACATATGAACATAAATATATGCAGTGGCAATTGCTTCGACATAAGAAGGACCAAACTGTTTAGTAATATGCTAATATGTTTCATACCTAACAGCAAAGCTTGGCATCAAAGATTCTAATAAGCACTGAGTTTTGAAATATAAGAGTGGACTCCATAGGTACATCCAAACTGAAATGAATTCTTGAACATAGAGACTTTACCTAGTGCATATAAATTTGCTACCAAAATTTAAGGAGAAATTCAAATAGAAAGGAAAGAGATAATTTCACAGACAATAGATGGAAGAGTGAAGGTGGAAAAACCACATGGAAACAAACCTCTAAGGAACCCTCTCCCAATTCACCCACAAAAAATACATGGAGTATGAAGAAGACACAAGAAAATGGTATATGGTGTGAATTCCATAAGAGTCCCTCGCATAATACAAAAGATCGCAGAACCATCAAAAGATTAATGATGGAGACACATGAAGACAAGGGAAAATCTAAGGTGGCAAAAACATGCACAGAAGGAAATCATGAACAGGTCATTGAGATTGATCCATATACCACGGTAGCTACTACAAGGATATTGCCCCGAGAGGATGAGGAGAGATTGTTCCATTCACAAATGTGGGTCGGAGGAAAAGCCCTGCACTTTATTGTTCATAGCGAAAGTCAAAAGAACCTAATATCAGCAGAGACTATGAAGAGACCGAATCTGAAAACAACAACCCACCCGCAACCCTATTCAATGGGATGGGTTAGTCAAGGAAGAGATATCTAGGTGCACCAGTAGTGTCGCCTTTCTTACTCCATAAAGCCTTTCAAAGATGAGATAATTTGTGATGTGGCTCCCTTAGATGTTTGTGATGTTCTGTTCAGACAACCATATATGTACCAACGACATGGTGTTTATGAGTCCAGGCCTCGCAGGGTGACCATCAGATTACGCGAGCAGAAATATCAAATACCAGAGGTAAGCCCTGCATACACTACCTCTTTGATTAGTGCCAATCAATGTAAGAGGTTAGTTGCCAAAACGAGAACATTCATTTTATTGATGATTCATTCTGAAGTAGAAAGGAAATCTGTTTATAATTCCCACACCATCACAAACACCACAACACTGCAGAAAAAATCAATGGATCAAATTTTGATGAAATATGACAATCTGTTTAAGTTACCAACTAGGGTGCCTACACACTACCAAGTGAGACATACTATTGATTTGATACCAGGAACTCCATTATCTAATGAACCAATCTATTGTAGGTCAGTATTAGAGAATAATGAGATTAAGAGGCAAATACAAGAATTGATTGAGAAGGGACATATTCGTCTAAGTGCATCACTCTGTGGCAGCCCCATTGTTCTAGTAAAGAAAAAGGATGGAACCTAGAGACTTTGTATTGACTATAGGGCCTTGAATAAAATTTCAGTCAAATATAAGTATCCACTTCCCGAGATAGATGACCTCTTGGACCAGCTTAGAGGGGGTCGATTCTTTACCAAAATTGATTTGAAATCAGGGTACCATCAAGTACCAATTGAATTAGCAAATGTGTGGAAGACAACATTCAAATCTAAAGAGGGATTGTTTGAATGGCTAGTGATGCCTTTTGGTCTAACAAATGCTCCAATGACATTCATGAGAATGATGAATGATATACTTAGACCATTCATTGATTCCTTTGTGGTGGTATATCTGGATGACATACTCATCTTCAGCAAAACTTGGGAGGAACATTTGCAACATGTGGAAAAAATTCTCTCAACCTTATAAGAACATTGGCTTTATGCAAACAAAGAAAAGTTCTCCTTTGGTATGCAGAGTATTAGATACTTAGGATATGTTATTGACAGTGAGGGTGTCCATGTTGATCCAGAGAAAATACAGCTGATTAAGGACTAGCCGTCTCCTAGAAATCTCACAGAGTTATGAAGTTTCCTCGGGTTGGCAAACTTTTATCTCAAATTTGTGTTGGGATTTTCCCAAATGTCTTGGCCTCTAAATCAGTCATTGAGGGGGGGGACACAAGCAAAGTTTAAATGGACAAGTGCTCAACAAGAAGCATTCGAGGGGCTAAAATGAAGGTTACATTCTGCACCAGTTTTATCTCTTCCTGACCTACAACAGTCATTCGAAATACAAATAGATGCATCAGAATATGCTCCAGGGGCAGTCCTCATGCAGCATGGTCATCTAGTTGCATATCACAGTCAGACCTTTTTTGATACAGTGCATCGATATTCTACTTACGACAAGGAATGTTACGCTATTGTTCAAGCCTGTAAGCAGTGGAAACATTAAATTTTGGGTAAGGAGACTGTCATCCATACAGATCACAAACCCCTTCAATTTTTGCAAACACAAGGGAAGTTACAGAATGATCGACATCAATGATGGTTAGCATATCTTCAACAATTTCACCTCAATATTCGCCACAAGAAGGGAAGTACTAAGAAAGTAGCAGACTGTTTGAGCAGGCCTCCAATTGCAGCCATAAGTATGGTTTTGAACTCATGTGGTCATCAAATTGAAGCTTGGGCTTTCTTGTATGAGAACAATGTTGAATTTGCAGATGTTTATAATCAATTAGTGAAGGGATAGCAAGTGAATGATTTCTATTTGTAGGATGGAATGCTTTGTGACCTTGGCAAAATCTGTGTGCCCAATGCAGAATGCAAAAAGTTGATATGGGAAGCTCACTATAGTAAGGTTGCTGGTCACTTTGGTATAGGTAAGACTACTGCTATACTTCAAATTATGGAATGATGTTATTTCATATATTCAAGCCTATACCACATGTGCTATTGCTAAACCTGCCAATCGTAAACTTGGGCTGTACTCACAACTTCCTATTCCTGAACAACCTTGGCACTTAGTTTCTATGGACTTTATGTCTGGTCTTCCTACCACCAAAAGAGGCCATGATAGTATGTATGTTGTGGTAGATAGGTTCTTGAAAATGGCAGTAATAGGGGCATGTAAAAAAACCATTTCTGCAGAGGACATTACAAAGCTATTCTTTGAATACATTTGGGTTCATTTTGGTCTGCCGAATGCCATTATCTCAGATAGAGACAACATGTTTCGTAGTAAGTTCTGGTCTACACTATGGGAAAAGATGGACACAAAATTGACAAAGTCTATTGCTTTCCACCCTCAAACAGATGGCCAAATAGAGGTATTGAATCAGATAATCATACAAATCCTACAAATGTACCACTCAAAACATCCCCGCACATGGGATGAAAGTCTTCCATACGTTCAACATAGCAACAACAGGGCAATTCATAGTTCAACCGGCCAAAGTCCATTTGAGGTTTGCCTTGGTTATCAGCCACTTGCAACCATGGACGTTGCCATACCACTTATTCAACCTGATCTAGTTCCACATGTTGGTAAGGAGGAAGATAAGGAAGCCCAGTTCATCGATAGAATTCATCATCTACAACAACAAGTTAATGAAATTTTGGAACACACCAATAAGAAGTATAAGGAGAGACATGATGAGAATCGTACTCCTCATAATTTTCAAGTCGGGGATAATGTGTGGTTGCATATCCAGAAAGAACGATTGTATGGTGCCAATAGGAAGCTTTGTCCTCTACATTATGGGCCATACACCATCATCAAGCAAGTTGGTGATAATGCTTTTGAGCTTAATTTACCTCCATTTCTGGGTCTTCATCCAGTCTTCAATGTGGAACTCTTGAAGACATATTTTCCTCCACTATTAGATGTTGTAGATCTGGCAGAAATAATTTCCACTATAGAATTGAATCCAAATGCAGCTACCCCATTGCAATGTGATCAGATTGTGGACACCATGGTGAAAATACTCAAACAACACCAAATTTAGTTGTACAAAGTGGTTCGACCAGGGCAGATTGCTCAATGAGGAAACTGGTTTACTAGAGAGCAGCTTCAAGAACATTTTCCTTATCTCATTCAAAGTGTTGATGCAATGGGGTCCATTGCTTTCCAAGGGGGAAGTATTGATTAGAAGAAAATTTGAATTATATTTTTTTTAGTTTAGTTTGTCTATATGTTAGCAATTTGCATTTTTTAGTTTAGTTTGTCTATATTCTCTTTCAAATTCTCATCTACAACTCTTGGAGACCTTTGTAATGAGATCAACGGCTCATAATTTCGAGTCTCGAGCAGAAAGTTATGTCTAGTTGAAGTTAGGATAAAATTTCATATAGTTTTTTGAAAATTTTGTAGTTTTTAGATTTTATTATGTAATGAACAAATGTGACTATTGGACTTCAATTTTTAAGAGGTTCTTGTGACCCTTGGAATCTCATGAACTTCTATATGTTGGGTTTTTGAATGAAATTGTTGACTTTTTGGCTTACTTCAATTCTATGATTTCTGGTTCTTGTAAACAGAATTTAGAATACCGCAGGTTTTCACTTAGGTGTTGTCATCCGAATCCATAATTCAGATCAATGGTAGATGCTCGAATGCTCAAAATTGGATACAAAAGATGGTCCAAGATTATCGACCAACATTCCTCCCCTTAGGAAGAAACCAAACTAAAGATGTATGAATAAAGTCTCCCGAATCTTGAAAGGAATATGTAGGAAGAAATCTCAAGATGTATGATGTTTTTGAAGACCAATGTAGATCATAGTTCAAAGGTAATGATGATCCGTCCAAAATTTATTTAAATGTCTCTAAGAAAATGGCAAAGTGTGACAAATGTTGATAAGGTAAATCAGCTACCACGAAAGATTCAAGTACAGTGACCATGGATGTATGGTGATAGTTGGACCAATGAAAATCGGGTACGGCCACAATGGAGGCAAATATAGGAAAAGAGAGAACAAGAGGGTCTGAAGATGTGCCAATAGCATCAGTAGAAGATGAATCGACTCCATAGGAGTTATCAGAAAATGAAGATCCTCATTGGTGTCCTCCATATCGACAATGTGGGATTCTACAAACAAGAAAACAATGTCTAGTAGAATTATATCTCGCTCGTCAAGAGGACAAGAATTAACTTGTTGAAGAGAATCTGAGGGGGCATTCGGAAAAACCAAGATCTTTATCAAACTGGCTGGTGGAGGTAATGAAGGTACAACAACTGTCTTTGTAGGTGGAGAAGGTGCAATTTAAGATTTTCATCCATTCCCAAAAAGGAGTTGAAAGGCATTATGTGAGAAATGAGGACATCATTCATACCCATGTTGATTGCTCCCACAATACCTGCATCTACAACCCTTATACATATACATGATTCACTCCTTAATATATCTCCAAAAGACTACAAAAATAGAACATTTAATACAATGGTTATTCCAATCTAAAACAGTTTAATCCTCAGTGCCTGCAAATAAAAATTGTTTAGCTTATTCTTTCAGGTAACCTTGCTTTGATACCATGTAAAATGTTGCAGCTATAGCTGCACAACACATAATAGATCTAACTAGAAAAAACACAAAATACTTAATGATCCAATACACAGAAAATAAAACAAAACAGCTAAGAAAGAAAATTGTATTAACCATCTTGAAATTTATAATATGCCAAAGCATTATTTATACAAGTAGTAACCACCAGTTTCAAAGAAGAAAATACGGAGGAAACGAATGCAAATGTGAAGAAGCATAGGCGCTAACAGCAGTTCTCTTTAGTTAGCTTATTACAAATAGCATGCATAAACATTGTTCCGTAAATCACGGGTAGAACAGAACAATAGGCAGTCAAACGGAAAGTTGCATGCGCTAACATGGTAAAGGTTGTTGATTTCGGCCTGACACATGACAATGCCATTTGCTTGAAAGTTTCGAAAACCTTTTCAATAAATTTATTTTGTGACAAACCTGGTGACCGTGAGAGCACAACTCTTTGAGACATTCTAGCAAAGCATTCCCATTGCCTGTTCCAGAGTTCCCATTTCTATGCGCTCCAGGTTAATGGTGGCAAAAATTGTAGAACTCAGATTTACACTTGCCATCTACATTTGCTTAAAAAGTTCTTAAAACTTTTTCAACGGATTCATATTGTGCACATGCTACAATCATTGAATACCACGAAACGACATCTCTTCGAGGACCTTTTTCTAGCAGTTCATCCACCTTGTTTGCCTTCATATTTTGCAAGCATGTCAGCCCGAGCATTTGAAACTAAAACACTTGACAATTTTAATATACTCTTCACGTCGACAACTACAGTTGAAGACACGATTTTTTAGCTTTATAAAGCTAAATTCTGGTTAAGGCTACAGATTTGTATTTTACGCTTGCCAAAAATGGCGTCCATTTCATTTTATTCAATCTGGCATTCTGTTGTACCTCCTCCATTCCTGCATAAATTTCCGTTTGAAATTTTTTTGTAATCGTTTAATCATTCCGCAAGAAGGTATTAACTGTTTCATAACTTCGTCCTCATGGATGTTTGATAGTTTCACATCGGATAAAACGTCGATAGACTTTAATGCCTCTGTGTCAATATGTCTTTGTCATCGGCAACTTGAAGGGTGTTGATAATTTGGATGAAAGAGCCAATCAGTGCTTAATTTCCTTTCGTTATCAGTATTGGAAGAGGAGTTTGTAACTTGAAAATTATTGGCGTTAGACATCACAATTCTCTATTTTCTTGTCGGCCGCTTGAAGGAGGTTACGAACTTAGACAGAGGAACCGATGAGATGGATTTTCTCCTAAAGATAGGCCTTAGTAAATTAGTTATTAAGTTTGATGAATGTGTCAATGAGGCAGTTTAGCATTGGCATCAGTTTACTTTGTCCTCGACATATCAAGAGGAATTTATAACTTCATCAGAGATCAATAATGTTAATTTCAACCAATCAAGTTTCCTCTATCGAAAAATTATTAATATTATTAAGAGAATACCATTTCCCCCATTCAAATAAATATATAACTTCCTTATGGCAGGTTCATGTGCTATATTAAGATTTAATCAGTGATTTTTTTAGTGGCTAATATTTACCAATTGGCTATTTTTTAAAATTTGGAAATCAAAATTTGGCTAATAGTTCAAGTTTTAAGGTAACCTAAATTGCCATATTTTTACAAAATTTTATTTCAGTTTTATTTATATCGCTTGAGAATTTATTTTATTAAAGTTTTGAACTCAAAGATTCACCAAAATATTCGATACATGGTTGGATCAAATTCGCCAAAATTTTATTATTTATTGTAAAAAATTAAATTAATTTGCCAATAATACATCATAATTATTAGTTACTTTAGGGTTCTACCAGCAATTTTTAGTTGCCACCATTGATTCAAAATATAATCTAATGACCACCATTGCATTCCATGAGGTAAACTATAACTACAAGTTGTAATGCTCATGGGAGTTGAGTTTCTTTTTAATTGTTGGCTTCAATGGAAATCAATGGTATAAAAATAATTTTGGGCCCCATGAATATTACCAATTTCAAGTACATTTTATCTGACGAAATACAAAGAGGGCTATTAAATTAGTTTAAATTAATTCTAGTAACTAAATAATGTAGTGTTTACCCTTTAAACTCATTAATGATTTCCACCTTAAGCATCTACTTTTCTATAAGAATTTATTTTTTAAAATGAAATTATTTGCAATAGTAATTAATGCATACTTGTGTTATTTTCTAAGATTCGCCAAGATTTTTACCCAAAAAATTTGATATAAAAAAAATTTGTAATAAAATTAATATTTTTCTTTTAAAAAATGAAAGATTTGCCAATAAAATTATTATTTTTATGCAAAATAAATAAAAATTTGCCAATATTTTATATCTTTCTTTGAGGGAGGTTTCTTAAATTTATCACTAGATTTAATCATATCATTATATTATTGTTGGAATTTATAATCCCAACAACTCTACTGCCTTTCCTCTCATGTCTTATCCTCTGTATCCTCCATTTTTGTAGACAATCTCAGCAAGCATTAAAGAAGTTATCTTTCTTGGATTTGATTGGACCTTCACCAACTTGTCCTCTATCGACTTAACTGAGTTCTCATGTTTTATGAGCATTCAAAATATCATTATTTTTTTTTCTGTTTGGACTACATTAATGATTTACTTTCTATAGTGTTTGGGTTTGGGTTTTTAAACTCACTCCTTGATGAGTCCAGCTCCATTAAGCACTAAATTGTGAGCTGTAAAATTTTATAAGCGTCTGAGTCACTACGAAGTTTTAAGTTTGAATATAATGGTGTTTTATGGGAGAGGGGCAACTCAAAATGATAATGTTCTATTTCATTTAGATTCATAAAAGTTTCAAAGTCTTTTCTTTTTATTCTACTCTTCTATTTCATTCATCCCGTATCAGAGAATAGACATTCATGGGAGTGTTGTCTACTGAGGAAGAAAGTTACAAGCTAGTTAGTTATGTTTGTAGGGGTAGGGGTAACCGGATTGGAGATTGTTGTAGAAATAACCAAGTGAATTCATGAGCTACAACTAGTCTTGAAGTTTGTCCTGTAGATTGTGAGGATGTGGAAAGTTTTAGGAGGCTGCATCAGTAATTGTTTAGGTTGAGATAGTGAAAAATTATGTAGACAAGTATTCTTAAAGTTTGTAGATCAAAATATGAGAGAAGGATAGATGTTGTCTAATGTTGTCAAAATATAATTGAATTTGTTGATGGATTAAGGAAGTAATATGGTTGAATGCCACAACATTCTATTTTTGTGTAAATGTCATAGATGCAACTTAAGCTAGGATCCTCGAGCACCTTCGATGTTAACATCTTCCATTTATATATGATACTTCTTATCAATAGACTAGGTTAAAATATACTTTAAGATTTATATCTATCTACTAATAACTTGTAATCTGTTAAAGTTTATATTGGGAAATAAACAACTTCAATACCAAATATTGTGAAGACCAATCTCTATTCAGGATACAAATCAAAGAATGAGATATGAGGCTTGGAAAACTACAACATAAAAATCAGAAAAATTATATGCAAGTTTCAAAAATATGTTGTCTTATTGTGAAAAGTCATGCTTAGATACTTCTTCTTAATAATGTCAAAAATCAATCTATATATCATGCTTAATAAACTATCTTATGTGAACCTATAGCATCGAAGAATAAATAATAGTTCATCACGATAAGATAGCAATAATTAGGGGGAAAATAGAGACATAAGAACACCACATAACATATAATTTATGTGGAGAAACCTTTATGGGGAAAAACTCCACCAAGAAAAGAGGTAAAAAATTCATTGCCAACAATCAATATGATTACAATACATTCACTTCCATTCTCCTCTTTTCATCCAACATGGTAGGTGTACCTATGAACTATTATATTGCAACCTAGAAACTAGCTACATTGTGTAAAATACAGCTAGGAACATCCCCAAGAAATGATTTTACATCCTATACAGAAATAAAATTCAAAATTTAATTATTTTCATAATTTTGTACACTACATGACTACTTTGAGAAATTTGATTGAGATGAAGGGAGACTCTTCTTTAAAATAAAATACTTGTAAACATCAATCCAATCAACCATGATGCTTCAAATATGGATTACTACATTGACAATAATATAAAACATGTTCCAATATCAATTCACAACCAGAATCAACTCAACAAAGGTTTTTTATGCATAATAATAGTTATCATTTCTTTATGAGAAATTTGAATTTGGTAGTGTCACAACAAGGCTAACATGTCCCATTATATTTTCACATTTTCTTTGATTGTGATATATTACATGTGTATCTAACATGTCTTAGTAGTTGGAACCCATCTTTTCTTTTTTGCATCATTTGAGTTTGTTCACCACTTTCCCTAAGTGACATCTAAGGGGGATTTTGGTGTGAACCTGGGCGTTTCCTCTCTACTTTCCCTCTTTGTGGTATGAGCAACATACACTACTTGATAGTTCCTAGATATGATATTTCACACATGTGCAATTGTTAATCGTACAAGCAATGCAATAGGAATATTTCTTGAAGTCTCTTCTAGACAACTAACACTATCTCCTAATTGTCACATGATGTAGAATTAAGATATTTATCATCAACCTAGTTTGTTTGACCTCTCAACCCTACCTATATAAGAAAGGTAACATATGTACATTGTATTACATTTTGATCATATTTTCAATAATATTATTTTCTTCCAATTATTGCAAGTTTATATTTTTTCTTATCTCTCTTATGTAAGGATATTTTGGTTTTGTGGTTAATCCTACGAGGTTGAGTCCTTGAGTGACTCCAACACACATAATATTAAAATATTCCCAAGCCTCTACCTCAAACTTGTCTTACATGACATATGACTACTATTTTTAACTGCACATGTGAGCATAGTCATTATACATGTATAACCACCATACCTGTTATACATTGTAAAGTAGACACCCTACCTCTTACACATGCCATAGTTATAACACATGTATGAGTACACCCACTATTCCACCCCATGAACAATTTTTTCAGTTCCTCTCCCCCCTTGTCTCAAAGCTACACCATCAATCTATGCATTCACTCTCATAAAATCAAATCCCTTCATCAACTTTGAGTTCCAAATTTCCCATTTCTTCTATCAAAAATTTATAAATAGAATACAATTTTCTCCATTCAAATATATAGCATCCTTATGCCAAATTCATTTGCCATTTTAAGATATAATCGTATCATAATGCTATTATGTTGGTTTGGTAAGCAATCCACACTACTTCATAATTGGTAAATACATATCTTAGTGAACAAATCGAGTGGAAGATTGTTTGTAGCTCTTCTTCTATCTCAATTAAAATAGAAAAGCAAATAAGATATAAGGTTTCATTTATGCTATATTTATTTTCTTTTATCTCAATCAAAGATTAGATTAAAAATATTTAGCGATTTGTATCTATCTTCTAATACCTTGTTATCTTTTAAACTTCAACTTGGCCAATACTTTTATATTGAAAACTTTAAAATCTCTACTTTATGTATGAATGCCAAAAGATCTTTCCAATATATATACAACATTTCTTATCTATGAATGAGATTAATGATAGCTTGTTTATCTCAATGACCATCGATTGTCAAATTTTGCCATCTAAAAATTGAACTCTTATTCTTATCTCATTGACTGATAATTTTTCAACTTTCAGTTTATTAATAAAAAATAACAAACGAGATTTTCTAAGATGAAAATCTTACTAATAATTGTCTCTCTTATTGACCGAGAATTCCCAAGTTTTATCTCAATATCCAACAATCCTTTGCATCTAAAAATTGGACTGTAATTGTTTCGCGTTGAGTTACAATTCTTCAACTTCTAATTTACCAATAAAAAAATTAACAATAAAATTTTATATAATGAAAATCTCGTAGAAAACAATAGGCAGCAGAAAATACAGCCATACAATGCCAGCTGATCAACGTAATATACAAAGTTTAGACAGGACGTGAGAATCAATCATCTCCTCAAACTATTTTGTATGTAATTTTGAATGCTATCTTCTCCGATTTGTCGTCGTTATTTCTTGCAAATTTGAAACTGTCTTTCATAGTTTATTCCACTTTTGTCATATTCGTTTATAAATGACAACTTAGTGAATATAACTAAGGCTAATCCGAACTACAGTGAAAAAAAAATTATTGCCTTTTGCAGCGAGCTGTAAATTCCTTTTAGTTGTTTTGTAGCTGTTTACTCATTACTGTAGACTTTTATCTTTTTAATCCAATTAAAAAATAGCAACTGCGCCTATAAATAGAGGTGGATCAGAAGAGTATTTTAAGCAATTGTGTTTTTTCGCAATGGCTCTCATTGAAATTCCTCAAATAAGGGCAGAGCAACTTTCGAGTCAGACAACTGCTCTAGCATTAGTTTTTGTAGTCCTTGTGTGGGTATTATACTGCTTCAAGAAGAATTCTAAGTTGCCTCCAGGGCCAATCCCATGGCCAATTATAGGAAACCTCCATCAGCTTGGTAGGCTTCCACACCGTAATTTATATGAGCTCTTAAAAAAATATGGACCTGTGATGTTCTTAAGATTCGGGCCTAAGCCCTGTGTTGTGATCTCTTCTTCTGCCATGGCGAAGGAGTTTTTGAAAACTCATGATTTAGTGTTTGCCAACAGACCCCGTTCTGCTGCTGGAGAACACATTGCTTACAACTATAAGAACTTGGGTATGTGCTCCTATGGGGCTTACTGGAGACACATGAGAAAGATATGTGTGATGGAGTTGCTGAGTGCAAAGCGAATTGAGTCTTTTCGGTTTACAAGGGAGGAGGAGATTTCTCTGGCTGTGAAGTCTGTTTGGGAGAGAAGCAAGCAGGGGACTGTCGCTGTGAATGTTAGCAAGACTTTGTTGGAGATCACCTCTGCTATAATTTGGAGAATGCTGACTGGGACAAGATTTGCTGATGATGATGTGAGTGGGAGTGGTGGTGACCTCAGAGATATGGTGAGGGAGATTACCAGCACTATGGCTGATGTTAACATTGGGGACCTTTTTCCTTACATAGATTGGATGGACCTTCAAGGTATCAAGAAACGGATGAAGAAGGCACACAATTTTTTTGACGGGATTGCTGAGAGAATTATTGATGAACATGTTAAGCAGAGGAGAAGGGCTTTGGATGAGAACAGGGAGTGGACTAAGGATATAATTGATGTGCTACTTGATGTTGCAGAATCGCAGGCTTTGGAGATCGAAATCACAAGAGAAAATATCAAAGCCATTCTCTCTGTTTGTCACTTTCGTTACTCTCTATGTTGCTCTGTCTGGTGCTATTGTGCTGAATGTCTTGTTTGTTAAATTATAAAGGTAGAAGTTCTACAAAATATTTAGATTAGGTAGGATGAAATCTGAATCCAATTGGACAGCAGTAATAAGGTGAACACATAAGAATTAAATGAATATTTATAACAAATATACATGGGTATCTAATTTAGCTGAATAAATTCAAATTTACCGATATGACTCATCTCCAGATAGATTCTGATATTATTATTTTCTAAATAGATTCTGACATGATTTATCCATGACCTTAAACAGGATAATTAAATGTACTGAAATATATTTTCAGGATCTGTTCATTGGTGGAATGGAGACAACGACAACCACCTTGGAATGGGCAATGACTGGACTCATCAGACACCCCTTGGTAGCCGTGAAACTGCAGGAAGAAATTGATTCTGTAGTAGAGAAAGACCGCATGGTAACTGAATCTGATCTACCCAACATGGACTACTTGCAATGTGTGCTTAAAGAGTCCCTGAGACTGTACCTGCCAGGGCCATTGTTGCTCCCACATGAATCTAGCCAAGCTTGCACTGTAGGACCACAAGGATATGTTATACCTGCAAAGACACAGCTTATTATCAATGCCTGGGCCATTGCAAGGGACCCAATCGTGTGGGAAGATGCTGAGGAATTCAAACCTGAAAGATTCATGGGCAGTAAGACTTTTGATTACCAAGGGCAGGAGTTTGATATGCTGCCTTTTGGGGCTGGGAGGAGGAGATGCCCTGGTGGGCATATGGCCATGGGGCAGATGTCCCTTATTATAGCTCAGCTCTGGCACTGCTTTGACTGGAGAGTTGAAGGCCATACTGCTGATTTGGATATGACTGAAGAGTTTGGAGCCACAGTGCCAAGAAAATTCAATCTTTTTGCCTTCCCTTCGCTGAAATTGTCCACAAGCTTCTAGGTTGGATATTTATTAAACTTTAATTTGGTGAGATCATTTTAATCGTTTTTCAGTCAGAGCCAGATGAACAACATATCATAACACTCGGAAGAGTTTCCAGTGAAGTAGGCATTTGATAATTAGATACAACATATAAGCAGGACAGTTGGTTGTAGTCAGCTCAACCCAGGTGTCGTAGATGGGACCAGTCGAAGTTTCTCCGTAGGCTGTAGTAGAAGTTCCATAAAAATAGTTCCGAGAAAGAGATGTAATCCTCACCTTCAATTTATTATGAACCAAAATTAACTTTTCCAATATCTAGACTATTGTGCATAAGCATAATAAGTCTTGATTAATTAATAGGTATAAATTATATGTAGGTTAGTGCTTTCTAAGTTTTTAAAAAATTATATTTGAAAAGCAAATAAAAATAAATGTGATTAGTTATGTTTTTAAAGAATATATATATCATTTAAAAATTATGATGGAAGTTTGTTGCTTACCAAACATTCTATTTTGTATATATTGAATCGAGACTAGAATTCAAGTTAAAAAATTGAATGACTATACAAGTGTCATGCATTTATAGACTTAATCTAGTATTATATACAATGCTATTCTTGGTTTGCCTTATTCATCTCTATTCTTTTTGGCCACTATAATATATAAAGGCTAGAAATATTTAAGAACACATTGACAATGTTATTGGTGCATCACTAGGGTACTCATTCTTTTGGAGTGATCTACATAAATATTTGTAAAACTTAAAAACGACACTCTTGAAACATGCATGAACTCCTAGAATGTTTATGTAGATCTAGATTCATTTTATAGCATCAATTGAAGTGTTGTAATGTCTTAGAATGAGAGAGAACATGTGAACTTTTAGATGACTTAGAATGAATAGATTGAATTCCTTTAAATAAAATGAGATATTCCTTTTATTGCATGAATCAGAGTGTTGTAATGCCTTAGAATGAGAGAGAACATGTGAAGTCCTAAATGATTTAAAATGAATACATTGAATGTCTTTAAATAAACTGACATGACAACATATCATACAAATGTGTTTGTACCAATCCTTGAGAGGGAAAAGCAATAGTGGGAACTAGTTAAAATTTGAAAGTCATATATTTGACTTCAAATTCAACCTCGCAAAAATAGACTAGGTCAAATATATAAGAATGTGGGATCATACGAATGGGACAAGAGATTGTTATATAATATAATGAGTAGATGACATAGAGAAAGGGAACTGATTTTAAAAAATATTACATCATGTATTATTACATCTTTAATATTGTTCTCAAAGTAAGAACAAGGTTAAATGTGAAATGGCTTGGATATGTGTTAGCCTTATTTTGACACCACCGAATTTAAACTTCTTATGAGCTCAGTCTACTTGTAAATTGATGATGTACAAGTTTTATATGCATCTCATTGTCTTCATCCATTTTTGGTGTGCCATGTTCGGTTGGATTCACATAGATAGTGACACTAGTTTGAAGAATAAACATCCTTCAATTCAATTCAATTCAATTTGCAGCTTGCTGAGAATCATGAAAACAATTAAGTTTTAAAATTTGAGAGAAATGGTACAAATTGCTTCTATGCAAGCATTATTGGTAACATTTCACCTAATGTGACAAAGTTTTTGGCTCAAAATGTTTTTTTTTGATTTATGAGATTTTACAGCTTCAATTTTTCACTAAATGATTTAAAGAACAATTAAATTGAAAGTTTTGTGAAAGATTAAAACAAACCGCATAGTAAGAAGGCTCATCAATTTCATGAGAAACTTTTATTCAGTCGAAAGTTACGAATATTTCCTGCTTTACAGAGTTCGCAGTTTCAGTAGACAAGTTTCATAAAGTATTTGCAAGGTTATTAAATGAGGTAGAGAAAGCTTATAAAAATATTGAAACTACCATGCATGGGTTATAGAAGCCAATAGGGGAAAGGATCCAGTAGTTGAGCATGTTCAAATTGTTGTGAGGGTTGTTGATACCTTTTGTTCCAAAAATTGAACAAATAAAACCTATTGTTTGAAACACAAAATATCATTTTTTGTTAGGAAATGTACCAACAATTGTTAGGAAATGTACCAATAGTTGTTAAGAAATGTACTAATATTGTAAAAAGTAACCAATTAGGTGATGCCACATCAGCTGCACAACTATTGGGGTCTCTTTTGCATGCCTATTGGTCTCACTTTTTTTTGGGCTGTTTTGGACACCTTGACAAAAAGCATGCTGATGTGGCATCATATTTGATGATGTGGCCCTGAAACCTTAGTTATAAGCAGGGGACTTGCCAAGTAAGCTGCTGTAAAAAAATCGGAGTGATTTGAAATTTCCAAGTAGGATTTTGAGAAGCGCGAAGTTAGGGTGCACAACTACTGGATCCTTTCCCCTATATTTCTTTCTTAGCTACCAAGTTTTCTTGACAATCCAAATCCCGAGTTCCAATCAAACTTTTTCTTGATTGATTAATTGACAGCTTTAAAGGTGGGGAGGCTCGAAACATTAATCTGAACAAGAAAAACCGCATGAATAGCTACCTATATATTGTTCGCTAAGATTACTTAGTTCAACCTCACTGATGGTGAGTTTTGTTATTGTTTGAGAAATTTGGAGACATGACAACTTGGGCTATCCATCTGGTTTTTTTTGTTGGTATCTTTTCCTATGTGCTCGAGTTATTGCAAAACAATAGCTATAAAAGTTAAAAAAATACGTGTTAATATTTTTGGATGTGACATCCTTGTGGGAGTCCTCTATACATCTATGGGAAATAGAAAACCAACAACAAGAGAGAAAGGATGATGTGATTAAACAGCAAAAATGGAGAAAAAGCCAGAGGGCAATTACGTATATGAGATGTTGTGAGTGGTGAAGGTAGAGGAGTTGATCGGGAAGAATCTTGTGTTATCGCTTATCCTAAGGCTTATGCATTACATTTAGTGTTATCGCTTATCCTAAGGCTTATGCATTACATTTAAATTGCATATAAAATCTTTATCGACAATTTTGTATAGGCTAATAACTTCCCTCAAGTCGACAATAGAAGTTATGAACTGCTCTCCATGTAGCGAAGAGTAAAGCCAACTAAATACAAATCGGCAATCTAAAGCATATCGACGATGATCTTCAAGTGTCTAGTTCTCTTCTTGATAACTTTCCTTCGGACACTGGTAATGAGAGTAAGTCTATTCTTATTGGCAGATTCAGGCAAATTGAAACTCTTTATCAAATACATCTAGCGCGATTTAGCATCAAACTCTGCGGCCTGTGCTAGCATTATCTCTACGTATGCATAAATAAAAGAGCCAAAACAGAGTATAGATATCCATCGAAGCACATCAGATTGTGATTTCCGTCAGGTAATATGGTTGTGAATTCTTTTGAAGAGATGAATGCAAGGTGTGGAAACTTATACAGGGTACGCGAACTATTTGACAGAATGCTTTTAAGAAGTGTCATCTCAGCGAATGTAATCATTACAGCTTATGCACAAAATCGGACTGTTGCTCGTAGACATGTTCGTTAGATTCATAAAGATGTAATCAGGAAAGGATGCTTAGCAGATGTAGTTAGAGTGTATATATCTAAGGGCAAAGTTACTAGTGAATAGATGATTTAGGGATTGGGAGAAAACATAGTGCCCACCTCGACAAAATTGACGACTCATTCTTTCTTTCAAAATTTATGAGCTTCATGTAGCCATTTAAAAAAAATCACTTATGTAACTTATTCTAACCTAAAGTTCTGGAAAATGGAACTTGTTTTTAAAAAAAATGATGTTACAAATCCCAAATCAGTAAAATCGTTATTTTTCTAAAGGGCATTTAAAAAGTTGTTGTAAAATGGTTGCTAGGTAGTTATCAAAAGGAGGTCTAGAAATAAGTTATTTGGTATTGTAAGAAGACTTTTAGAAAGGAAATTCTGGACAGCTTTTCAGAGATACTTGATGACTTTTTGGTTTATATTTTGTAAATAATGATTTTTGATATTGTATAATTTCATGGAAGTAATAATGAATGTATTTAGTTTGTTTGTTTTAGTTGTACTTGAGTTATTATTATTGGTTTTTCTTATGTCGAATTGGTAATCTTTTCTATCTCTGTTAAAATCATTTGTTATCTATTGAAATGCTTATAATTTGGGCAACCAATGTAATAAAATACAAGCAGACTTTGGTATCTTGGTTTGAATGTGTTGGAGCTACCCATCTCTTCATATGTCAAAATCTATAATCCTTCTTTCATTGTCACTACATATCAAACCATACTCTAGACACCTATTTCTGTCTACCTAATTAAATGAATTTAATATTTTTTTAATTACCATTCATCCAACTATCAATTAAATTCACATTTAAATAGTCTTTCATCATTTTTCAACTATTAATTAAATAAATAAATCATATTTGTTTAATTAAATCTTCTCTCACATTTAAATAAATTAATATTTATTTAAATCCCCCAATATCCCATCTCTCACATTTAAATAGATTAGCATTTATTTAAATCACCTTCATCCTCCACCCACTTGCATTTTCCTTCAGATACAAGTTGCACCACTATTTTAAATAAATAAATTTAAATAATCCTATTTATCCTCACCCACTTGAAACATTCAATGGCTTCCCTTAAAGTCTTCAATCCTTTAATGGCTTCCTTCTAAGAGTCTTCTCAAAGCTTTAATGGTTTCCCTTAAAGTCTTCAAACTTAATGGCTTCCCTTAAAGCCTTCAACCCTTGAATGACTTCTTTCTAGAGTCTTCTTGAGCCTTTAATGGTTTCCCTCAAATTCTTCAAGCATTTAATGCTTTATCCCTCTTTTCCTCATTTAAATAAATGAAGATTTATTTAAATAAAATACAAAGTTCACATTCACATTTAAATACATTAATATATATTTAAATATCTATCCAAATGAAAATTGCACCATTTAATTGAAATAAATGATTTTATTTTAATTGAAAATCTCAAAATTTCTCCCAGTTGCGTTCTCCTACAAAATCCACTTGCATGCCTAAACCCCTTTAAGATTCTTCTAATCACTTCCAATTTAGCCTAATCCTATCCTAATCATTGTCACATTCCTAAATAAAAGGAAGTTGCTTCTCAAAAACTTCCAAAGTCTTTAATAACCATTAAAGGCTTTATGTCTTCAAATGGTTAACCTCTAAAGGCTTCCAAACCATTAAAAGATCTTACATAACCATTTATGGTTAAGTCACCTTTGACCTTTGGTTAGATACTTTCCTCTAACTTAACCATCCTTTTAACTCATGGCTCTCTTCAAAGAATTTATTTCTTTGACTAAGGCAACCATTTAACCCTTGCACATTCCTTTATCCCTTGGATAAAAGGAATATCCATTAACCTAACCCTAACCAACCCCCTATGGTAACCATCATGTCCCCTCAAGCATTTAATTCTCTTTATCCATCCTCTCAAGCCTCCTCATGGTGACACTTGTCAACATGGGTTTGGGTTGAAAGTGTCACATGGATTCAAGATCATTCAATCCTAAGTCTTGTTAGGATTACTCAATCTTAACCATCCAACTCCCCATTTCTTCTATAAATAGATCTCATTTCCTTCATTATCATCATCTCAGGCTTTTGCATCCAGGTTATGCTATTTTCTTATTTGTAGGTTATCAAGGATTCTCATTTGCCTCTCTTTTCAAGCTTAAGCATTTAGGAGAATTCTAGTATTAGAATTATCATGTTAGCATAGCATGTTAGCATAGTATAATAGCATTATCATAGCATGTTAGTTTCTTTATCATAACTTAGTATTATCATAACATTATCATATTAGGATAGCATATCATACCAGCATAATATTTATTTTAATCTCATCATCTTACACCATATCATAGCTTTTCATATCCATATCATGCTAAGATCTTAGTTGCACTTGCATTTAGATCTTTTATCATATATCCCTCACTCTTTAGGTAGTCATCCTAGAGATCAAGTGCTCTTCCAAGCTGAGAGCCACCTTGATTTGAAGGATCCTTGGAGAGAGAGAACAATAAGATGTTCTTAGAGCTTTTGTTTCATTTACTTATGTTTTATGTTTCATTGATCTCTAACATAATGTTTCATTGGTGTGCTTGGTATATTTGTGTCTTGTTTTGTAGATTCCACAAATTTCAGCATACAGTTTTGGCACCCACCATGGGGAAACCCATAAATTTCTAACAAGTTTTCTATAGGTTCATGCCCAGATATTCTAGTGCATATGTGGATTTTTCTAATCTAATTTGTTTTACTTTCTCTTAGAACATGAAATCATCAGAATAGCACATACCTTCTCTAGACTAGCGCTTTTATAATAGGAAGAGAGCTAATTTTTCTAACACAACTTGGAAATTTTAGGCTTGTAAGCCCACAATCTTGACTAACTTTTCAAAGGGGTTTTATAGGTACTAATGTTTGTTGTAGGTCGAAAGGAGTTAGATTATATTTTTTATTCAAGTTTTCATTTTACAAAGGATAAAAGGAACTCACTTCTTTTTCATGCAAAATTAAAAAGAACAATCAATCCTTATTATTGCAAGTTAAAAGAACAAGCCACCCTTTTGTTTTAGCAAGTGATTTAATTTTGCTGAGCACGCAATTTGTTTTTGTTGACCAGGATTTATTGCAAGTTTAAAAAAGAATTTCTATGTGGGATTAAAAAGAACACCATGCTTGTTAAATAAAGGATAGAAAATCATTGGTTTGGAAGGATAAAAAGAACACTTAGATTCCATGTATCAAAAGTGGTACGTGTATGCTCTTCCCCTAATTGGGTGATTAAAAAGCCAAACCCACTCTTTTATGCTTTCTTTTACTTCAAGCATTTTACATCCTTTATAGGGCCTGTCTTCTCAAAGTCTTGAGGGGGATAGTGAGAAGGTTACAATCCATGTGAGTATGACTAAAGCCAAGTAATCTAACTCACTATAATCAAATCACCTTTTGAGATGAAAATCTTAGGGAACGGAGCATATTTGAGTTATCTCATATTGAACACTTTGTAGGGCCTTGAGGTCTCAATCACACTTGCATGACTATATATTTTTAGATACTTTGTTGGGCTATAGGCCTCAATCTCTCTTCTATGACTTCAAAGGATATCTTCAAACAAAATCCTTATTACAAACAATAGAAATAGAAACTTGGAGCTAAGTCAATTGTCATAAATTAGCAATATCATAGTGCAAGGGTGGGGAAGAATCCACCCCCAAGAGTACTGACCATATATCTCCCAAGATAACTACACAATTGTGAAGCAATCCACTTTGGGTTAATTTCTGGAAAAAGGCAAAAAAATGGGCACCCTCTAGGGGGTGACAAGGTTGTTTGAGCTGACAGAGTATCAAGACTAGTGGGCCATGATATTGTTGATGACCTTTGAATAAAGTGTCTATCTGATGTATCTTGTATTGTAAATAAAACCAGTGATAACATTGAGGATTTGAAAACATCCTCACAAGAACATACACTCAATTTTTAGCATAGGGATGGCCATTATTTTCATGTGTTCTATTTCTTCTTGTCATGAACATTGAAACATATTTTAACTTACAAATCAACCAATGCAATAATAAATTTTAAAAACAAAGATCAAAGAGCAACCTTAGTGAGAAGAGAATTTCAAAATCCAACTAGCACCTTGGGATGGGGTATCAAATCTTCAACTATCTTTAAAAGATAAGATTTCATCCAACAAGATTCAGGAGTATCAAAGAGAGTGATCAAAGGTTCCATCATCCAACGAATCTTATCAAAACATTACCAAGTTAGGTTCTCAAGTTGCCAAATTAAGTTTTTGCATTGTGAAACTTGACTCAATCATTTGACACACTTTGTCATGAGGGCTGATCCAACTAAACCTCTACTTGACAGGAAATCTTGAGTATCCAAAATAAAGTATCCATATCAACCATCAACATTAACATTGATCATTTTGTATGACCACTCCTTGAATTTTGAGAAGAAGAAGTCTTCATTAGAAGACTAAGTTGAAGAAGAGACAACCTAGTCCTAAGGCCCTTGCCAAAAGGAATAAATTTCTCTACACCAATCGTCAACTCTTTAAATCACATCATGTTTTATTGCGTCATATGCAGTTGTATCTCGAAGGAAAAACCAATGAATTTGACAAAGAACCTTTGAGAAGTAGGGCTTACATTAATAAAGCAGCATTCAATCAATGACTTAATAGTCGGGAAAGGATCAATCTTGCGTTATTTCCAAGAAATTGCATCACTTACTGTAGCGTCCTAAAATTGTGACACTTGCAATTTCGACTGCATTTGGGTCTTCACGATGGCGACGCAACACTGAACCTGAATGGAGACCCCGAAACTTGTTCATGACACCAAAAACTGCATTTTTTAGCACCCTGGCCTGATCCTCCTTGCACCCTGCTATCCCTGGAGGTGGGACCATGGTGCCTAGTGCCCTGGTCCTTCAGGACTAGGGCACCCAGCGCCCTGGTCCCCCAGGACCATGGTGCCCAGCGCCTTGGTCCCCCAGGACCATGGCGCCCAGCGCCCTGGTCCCTGGCCCTATTTTGGGCCCGGTCTCTTATGGGGCTTCGGGTCTTTAAGTTGCAAATTGGAAAATAAGGTTGCTATGTCGGCCCAAGGTCGGAAAAATCAGTCTTTCAACCCTAATTGGCAAGTATATAAACTAAATTTCCTCTCCCGTTTTAGGAGGAAGGACATATGTGTACAAGATGTGGAAACAATATTCAAACATTCAAGCATTCAAGCATTCAAGCATTCCTTCAAGCAATTGATCATTCTAAGTCTCCATTCAAGGCTAAGTGTTGCATTCAAGATAAGGATTCAACCATTGAAGAGGAGATCACATACAACATACAACAACAACATTTACACCTTCGCATGTAAGAATACAAACATTCTTACAACAAGGTATCAGTACTTGTTTGCATTACAATCATTTACATTTACAACATTCTCATATCTTGGTTAATTCCAAAACCAGGGTTTGACCTAAGGGCAAACCCCTAATCCCTAACCCCCCAATCGTCCTCTCTTTTCTGTGTGTAGGTTGCAGGTACGCGGCTGTAATTGAAGATATGGAACCCTTGTGCAGAGACGAGCAGATCCCCCTTCGTTTCACGGATTTTTCAGAGGACCGTGTGCACACTTCTTACTGTTCTAAATCTGAAAAGTGTGTTGGCATTCATTCGAAATTTCAGTGCTTTATTCAAATTTTTGCAGTTTGTGACTTTTGAAATTAAATGTTTAATTGCAACAACCTTGATTTCCACTTTCAAAATTGAATTTTGCGTGAAATTGAGTCAATTTTTAAATTTCAAAACCTGCATTGCTTTTAGTATTCCCTATAAAATCATAAAATTCAAAATTTCAGTTTCCCTCTCTTTTTCAAAATTCAAATTTTGCATTTTTCAACAATCTTGGTAGGGTTCAATTTTGAGATTGCAACTTTAATTTGGCCTATCTACAGATCATAAAATCACTCAATTTTTTCAGATTAGCTTTAAAATCATCATAACTTTCATCCCTAAAAATTTCGAAAAAAGTTGCGAGGACCGTGTGCACTCCGTTCGCCATGGTCCCTGACATTTTTTCTGAAATTTTGGGAGATTGTCGTGATTGCATTTAATAGCCTAAATCTAGGAGATTGGCTGATTTTATTGAAATTTTCTACCTCTAAATTCAAAATCTTCTCTCCCTCTCTAGTGCATGAGTTTTACAACAATAAGCCCTACTTTCACTATTCCCGTTAGACGAAGCATTAGAATTAAGTCTTTCCAAGGTTTAATTACTGAGGAGATGGAACCTAATTTGAATAGCCTTTTTAATGAGGACACGGGTAATTCCTCTAATCCTCCTAATGATGAAGAAGCTCCCCATGATGTTTCTATAGAACAACTTTCGAAATTGGATAACCAATTTGATGATTTTCAGCAATGGATGTCTCAAGAGTATCCCGATAGTCAAGCTCTTTCATTAATTGAGGGTCTAAAACGTATGGTTCAAAGTGATAAGAATGGAATTGATATTTTGCGTGGTATTGCACACATTGTGCATTCGAATGTGATGCCTATGAAGAGTTGTGCCGAAACTTTAGGTTATACACAACCTCCCACTCAAGTCAATCATTCTATTCTGTTGACAACTTCTATTGCTAGCATACCTACCTTTACATCAAACATAATGACTACTTCTATACAAGACATTCCCCCTATAATCACTAGTCACGAGGGCAATCCTTCCTCTTTAATTAACCCTCTTCCTTCATTCAATCCAACTTTTCATTCATTCCTTCAATAAGTGTCCCTATTATATCTCCACAAATGAACATGACGCAAGGGGGCAATTCGTTTAACCATTCCATTCCTCCTTGTAGTGCTCCTCTTTTCCAATCATCTCCTATGACTAACTATCATAGTGTCCCACCACCTTACTCTCAATCAATACCTTCTTTCAATAACATAATACCTCCATCACAATCTAACACATCTAATATGAACTCTTCGACTGAAGTGACCATTAACAATCTTGCACAAACTGTCTCTTCTTTACAACAACAAATTGCTTCGATGAATCAATCTAAGTTTAGTGTGCCCACATTTGATGTTGCGAGCCCACTTTCTCTTGACATTGTTCGAGCTATCCCTCCTAAGCATGTTGAAATCCTGCATTTGGAGCTTTATAATGGTAAAGGTGATCCTCTAACACATGTTAAGACTTTTCAAACAATATGTACTGATTTTGCTTATGACCAAAGGTTGCTTGCAAAACTGTTTACTAGAACATTAAGAGATAAAGCCCTACAATGGTATTGCTTGTTGCCTTCTTATTCTATTACTTCTTTCGAACAACTTGCAAATGATTTCATTCAACAATTTCAAAACAATATAAGTCCTCAAGTTACTTTGATTGATTTAATGCATTGTAAACAAAGTGTTAAAGAAAAAGTGACTGATTTCATTGGTAGATATAAGCATTTGTATGCTCAAATTTCTTTTCCAGTGCCTGACAATGATATTCAAAGAATTTTTATTTCTAATTTACAAAAAGATATTATAGAAAAACTTTTGTTTTCTGAGTTTACTTCTTTCCAACAGTTGTGTGCAACTCTTCACAATTATCAACTGACTATGAGTCAAATGGAACAAGCGAATCCTATGGCTCCGAGTGATAAGGGTGATATTAGTCAACAACCATTTGGGAAGTTTAAACCGAACAGAGAGTCCATTAAATTCAATGAAAACATCATCAACAGCAATGTGAATGCAGCATCAGGTGCGCCTCCTATTTCTAAGTTTTTCAAGAAAGAAAGAAAGTTTACTCCTTTGAATGAATCATTGCATAGTATTATGAATAAGTTATTGGAGCAAAATGTGCTTACTCTTCCTCCTATAAGGGAAATAGACCCTACAAAGATTAATTCACCCTATTTTGATAACAAATCTTTTTGTCAATTTCATCGTCAACCTGGGCATGATACTAAAAAATGTTTTGCTTTAAAGGGTAAAATTCAAGATTTGATTGATAATAATACTATCTTTGTTTCAGGAGTGAATGATAAAGGCAACACATCTGTAGCTCCTCGTAACCAAAATCTTAAGATTTTTACTGATCCATTACCTTCTCATACCTCTAATGTGATTGAGACTAATGATTCCTCTTTCTCATTTGATGGTCTTGTGTCTATGACTCCGAATGTGATTAACCTTATAGAGCAGCAAGAAATCCCTAAAGAACCTTCCATCACCTTTGATTCTAGTGAAACTATTAGGGCACCTGATGGTCCTTTATACATAGTTGCAAAAGTCAAGAATACACCATGCCCTGGAGTGCTTATTGATCCTGCTTGCATGGTTAATGTTATTACTGAGGAATTTCTTTTTACTTTGCAATTGAATCAAGTGATCTATGACAAAACAGATGTGATTGTGAAATTATTTGATGCATTTTCTTCTCCTGCAATTGGTTCTATTACATTACCTATTGAGGTCCATAACAAATCCCTTGATGTGAACTTTGCTATTATTCCTTCATCTGAACAATTTCGTGTGAAGCTAGGCTATCCTTGGCTATCTTCCATGAAAGCTATTGCTTCTCCTATTCATAAATGTTTGAAATTTCCCCATAATGGTGAAGTTGTTACTGTCAATCATAGTCTCTTTAAACCAGCTGAAAGAACTTCTAGCGTTCCTATTGATTATTTTTGACCTAAACAATTCCAATCTCTTCCTCCGCGAAGTGATCATCTTTTCAAATCATATCAAAAGTGGAAAATAGATATGATCCTATCTCTAAGTGAACCTAGAACACCCAAACTTGATATTCCTATCATTCTTGAGAAGGAAGTTCTTCCTTTGAAAGATAAAACTAATGTCTTTCCTCAAGAAGATTCCCAACCCATTCCTATGGATGTGACTATGTCTATGTCTAAAAGTAGACCTATACCTCCTCGTCATGATGGACTTGGTCTCCTTCCTAAACCAAATATTCCTCCTTTATACAGAGCAGTTCCTCCTCCTTCCTCTTATGGAGAGAAGAGACCTTCCTCGTCTCCTATTATCTAGCCTAAGAGACCACAACCTAAACACCCAAGTGATAAGGATGAGAACATTCCTCCTCCTCAATCTTCTCAAGTTCCTACTAAGACTAGACAAAATCGTTCTGTGTGTGAATGCCGATGAAAGCGTCATCTTAGAGCTCAGGTAGCTACTTCTCAAACTTTGCAATCTCCAAAAACACCTTCAGCAAGCATTATTCCATTTTCTCCAAAATCTCCTAAACATAAGATACATGATGGTCTTGATCCTGTGCGAGTTAAAAATCCTATTTTTATAAATCTTGATGATGATATAGATGAAAATGTTATTCATGAAGAAAATGTTACTTCTTTTCATTCTGATAGTGAATATGAATTTGTTGATATTGATAACCATTTATCTAACGAATTTTCTAAAGCACTTCTCCTAGCTCCTAGACAAGAACAACGTGGCTTGGAACATGAACATAGCCCTTGTTTGGATCTTGTGATAGCTCCATCTACTGTGTTGGATGTTCCTCCTCTAGCGTGTTCCCTGCCTTCCCAAAATATTGATCAGCAAGATTGGGGGGTGGATGACGTGCTAGACTAGTTTCACTAGCATAGCAGATTCTCTCCTCCTCTCTTTCTTTTGTGACTTCTTCTATGTGTTATTCTCCCCACCACTCCAAGGAGAGAGAAAGGAGGTCACTAGGGTTGATGGTTTTCACTTAGGGGAGACTTTACATTCAAAAGAGGGGTTGAAACCCACAAGATCCAATCCCACACAATGCGAGATTGGATTCTAAATGAGTTTCAAGGGTTAAGACAACAAGGCTACCCTCTTTTGTAAAGAATGTAGATAGAAGGATTGAGCTAGGAATGCATGTAAAGTGAGAAAGATTCACTTATAAATAGAGATAGGAATATAGGATGAAGCTACGGACCTGGAATTAGTAGTAAAATGTTGAGATGATGCTGTCCTGCAAATTTGAGCAAAATTTGACGGGATGATGGCGCCCGGCGTGCACACGGTCCTCCGAAAAATCCGTGAAACGAAGGGGGATCTGTTCATCTCTGCACAAGGATTCTAGATCTTCAATTACAGCTGCGTACCTGCAACCTACACACAGAAAAGAGAGGACAATTGGGGGGTTAGGGATTAGGGGTTTGCCCTTAGGTCAAACCCTAGTTTTGGAATTAACTAAGAAATGAGAATGTTGTAAATGTAAATGATTGTAATGTAAACAAGTACTAATACCTTGTTGTAAGAATGTTTGTATTCTTACATGCAAAGGTGTAAATGTTGTTGTTGTATGTTGTATGTGATCTCCTCTTCAATGGTTGAATCCTTATCTTGAATGCAACACTTAGCCTTGAATGGAGACTTAGAATGATCAATTGCTTGAAGGAATGCTTGAATGCTTGAATGCTTGAATGTTTGAATATCGTTTCCACGTCTTGTACACATATGTCCTTCCTCCTAAAATGGGAGAGGAAATGTAGTTTATATACTTGCCAATTAGGGTTGAAAGACTAATTTTTCCAACCTTGGGCCGACATAGCAACCTTATTTTCCAATTTGCAAACTTAAAGACCTGAAGCCCCATAAGAGACCGGGCCCAAAATAGGGCCAGGGACCAGGGCACTGGGCACCATGGTCCTGGGGGACCAGGGCGCTGGGTGCCCTAGTCCTGAAGGACCAGGGCACTGAGCGCCATGGTCTCACCTCCAAGGACAGTAGGGTACAAGGAGGATCAGGCTAGGGTGCTGAAAAATGCAGTTTTTGGTGTCATGAACAAGTTTCGGGGTCTCCATTCAGGTTCAGTGTTGCGTCGCCATTGTGAAGACCCAAATGCGGTCAAAATTGCAAGTGTCAAAATTTTAGGACGCTACATTTAGCCGCCACTTTAGCGGGAGTATAAGCGTACGCCCATACTTTCGGTAAAGTACAAGGAAACAATATTGAAAGACTTTCACCACGTCAAGGAGGCAAGACACACCAAGCCCCCAGTGGACTAAGGATCTTACGACTTCAATTGAAAAAGTAAAAGGGAAGATCACGAGGGAGAAGCATGACTGTTAGTAGTAAGGTTCCCTCACTATGAGTCATGCAAGAAAGACATCAAAAATTTTCAAGGCAAAGCTAAATTTATCAAGAAATTTTCAAGTATCTTGAAGAGATATGAACAGGATGTATGCCCCCCTACGTTAAAGCAATCGCACACGCCTCATCGGGGGTGATTTCTTTAAGGTAGTGATACATATAGGAAATGAGAAGGAAAGGAGCACGTTATCACAAGGATTTAGCCCCCAAGTGTGAGATAAACCCAAGGATAATAGACACAAAACATAAAGCACAAGGTGAATTCGCTTTCCTTGGGGTCAGTATGTTGTATGATAATTCATGTATATCATATGTATGTATGCATAATTGTTCTTCATTCCCCAATCAAGGAAGGTCACCTAGAAGAAGGGAACACATGTGTCTTTTGAGTCAACATGAGAGAGACCAAAAGAGATCTCAATGCTTTGCATCATCCTCAAGTAGACAACACTAAGGAAAACAAATAGAAGAATGAGAATAACACATAGAAGAAGTAACAAAAGAAAGAGAGGAGGAGAGAATCTGCTATGCTAGTGAAACTAGTCTAGCACGTCATCCACCCCCCGATCTTGCTGATCAATATTTCGGGAAGGTAGGGAACACGCTAGAGGAGGAACATCCAACACAGTAGATGGAGCTATCACAAGATCCAGACAAGGGCTATGTTCATGTTCCAAGCCACGTTGTTCTTGTCTAGGAGCTAGGATAAGTGCTTTAGAAAATTCGTTAGATAAATGGTTATCAATATCAACAAATTCATATTCACTATCAGAAGCAAGAGAAGTAACATTTTCATCATGAATAACATTTTCATCTATATCATCATCAAGATTTATAAAAATAGGATCTTTAACTCACACAGGATCAAAACCATCATGCATCTTATGTTTAGGAGATTTTGGAGAAAATGGAATAATGCTTGTTGAAGGTGTTTTTGGGGTTTGCAAAGTTTGAGAAGCAGCTGCCTGAGCTCTAAGATGACACTTTCATCGGCGTTCACACGTAGAACGATTTCGTCTAGTCTTAGTAGGAACTTGAGAAGATTGAGGAGGAGGAATGTTCTCATCCTTATCACTTGGGTGTTTAGGTTGTGGTCTCTTAGGCTAGATAATAGGAGAAGAGGAAGGTCTCTTCTCTCCATAAGAGGAAGGAGGAGGAACTGCTCCATATAAAGGAAGAATATTTGGTTTAGGAAGGAGACCAAGTCCATCATGACGAGGAGGTATAGGTCTACTTATAGAAAGTTTATTAGGCATAGACATAGTCACATCCATAGGAATGGGTTGGGAATCTTCTTGAGGAAAGACATTAGTTTTATCTTTCAAAGGAAGAACTTCCTTCTCAAGAACGATAGGAATATCAAGTTTGGGTGTTCTAGGTTCACTTAGAGATAGGATCATCTCTGTTTTCCACTTTTGATAAGATTTGAAAAGATGATCACTTCGCGGAGGAAGAGATTGGAATTGTTTAGGCCAAAAATAATCAATAGGAATGCTAGAAGTTCTTTCAGCTGGTTTAAAGAGACTATGATAGACAGTAACAACTTCACCATTATGGGGAAATTTCAAACACTTGTGAATAGGAGAAGCAATAGCTTTCATGGAAGATAGCCAAGGATAGCCTAGCTTCACACGAAATTGTTCGGATGAAGGAATAATAGAAAAGTTCACATCAAGGGATTTGTTATGGACATCAATAGGTAATGTAATAGAACCAATTGCAGGAGAAGAAAATGCATCAAATAATTTCACAATCACATCTGTTTTGTCATAGATCACTTGATTCAATTGCAAAGTAAACAGAAATTCTTCAGTAATAACATTAACCATGCAAGCAGGATCAATAAGCACTCCACGATAAGCTGTATTCTTGACGTTTGCAACTATATATAAAGGACCATCAGGTGCCCTGATAGTTTCACTAGAATCAAATGTGATGGAAGGTTCTTTAGGGTTTTCTTGCTGCTCTACAAAGTTAATCACATTCGGAGTCATAGACACAAGACCATCAGATGAGAAAGAGGAATCATCAGCCTCAATCGCATTAGAGGTATGAGAAGGTAATGGATTAGTAAAAATCTTCAGATTTTGGTTAGGAGGAGCTACAGATGTATTGCCTTTATCATTCATACCAGAAACAGAGATACTATTATTATCAATCAGATCTTGAATTTTACCCTTTAAAGGAAAACATTTTTCAGTATCATGCCCAGGTTGACGATGAAATTGACAAAAAGATTTGTTATCAAAATGGGGTGAATTAATCTTTGTAGGATCAATTTGCTTTACAGGAGGGAGAGTAAGCACATTTTGTTCTAATAACTTATTCATAATACTATGCAATGATTCATTCAAAGGAGTAAACTTTCTTTCTTTCTTGAAAAACTTAGAAATAGGAGGCACACCTGATGCTGCATTCACATTGTTGTTGATGATGTTTTCATTGAACTTAACGGACTCTCTATTCGGTTTAAACTTCCCAAATGGTTGTTGACTACTATCACCCTTATCACTCAGAGCCATAGGATTTGCTTGTTCCATTTGACTCACAGTCAGTTGATAATTGTGAAGAGTTGCACACAACTGTTGGAAAGAAGTAAACTCAGAAAACAGAAGTTTTTCTATAATATCTTTTTGTAAATTAGAAATAAAGATTCTTTGAATATCATTGTCAGGCACTGGAAAAGAGATTTGAGCATACAAATGCTTATATCTACCAATGAAATCAGTCACTTTTTCTTTAACACCTTGTTTACAATGCATTAAATCAATCAAAGTAACTTTAGGACTTATATTGTTTTGAAATTGTTGAATAAAAGCATTTGCAAGTTTTTCGAAAGAAGTAATAGAATAAGAAGGCAACGAGAAATACCATTGTAGGGCTTTATCTCTTAATGTCCTAGTAAACAGTTTTGCAAGCAACCTTTGGTCATAAGCAAAATCGGTACATATTGTTTGAAAAGTCTTAACATGTGTTAGAGGATCACCTTTACCATTATAAAGCTCCAAATGCGGGATTTCAACATGCTTAGGAGGGATAGCTCGAACAATGTCAAGAGAAAGTGGGCTCGCAACATCAAATACATGGGCACACTAAACTTAGATTGATTCATAGAAGCAATTTGTTGTTGTAAAGAAGAGATAGTTTGTGCAAGATTGTTAATGGTCACTTCAGTCGAAGAGTTCATATTAGACGTGTTAGATTGTGATGGAGGTATTATCTTATTGAAAGAAGGTATTGATTGAGAGTAAGGTGGCGGGACACTATGATAGTTAGTCATAGGAGATGATTGGAAAAGAGGAGCACTACAAGGAGGAATGGAATGGTTAAATGAATTGCCCCCTTGCATCATGTTCATTTGTGGAGATATAATAGGGACACTCATTGAAGGAATGAATGAAGAAGTTGGATTGAATGAAGGAAGAGGGTTAATTGAAGAGGAAGGATTGCCCCCGTGATTGGTGATTATAGGGGGAATGTCTTGTATAGAAGTAGTCATTATGTTTGATGTAAAGGTAGGTATGCTAGCAATAGAAGTTGTCAAAGGAATAGAATGATTAACTTGAGTGGGAGGTTGTGTATAAGCTAAAGTTTCAGCACAACTCTTCATAGGCATCACATTTGAATCCACAATGTGTGCAATACCACGCAAAATATCAATTCCATTCTTATCACTTTGAACCATACGTTTTAGACCCTCAATTAATGAAAGAGCTTGACTATCGGGATACTCTTGAGACATCCATTGCTGAAAATCATCAAATTGGTTATCCAATTTCGAAAGTTGTTCTACAGAAGCCTCATGGAGAACTTCTTCATCATTAGGAGGATTAGAGGAATTACCCATGTCCTCGTTAAAAAGGCCATTCAAATTAGGTTCCATCTCCTCAGTAATTAAACCTTGGAAAGACTTAATTCTAAGGCTTCATCTAACGGGAATAGTGTAAGTAGGGCTTATTGTTGTAAAATTCATGCACTAGAGAGAGAGAAGATTTTGAATTTAGAGGTAGCAAATTTTAGTAAAATCTGCCAATCTCCTAGATTTAGGCTGTTAAATGCAATCACGATAATCTCTCGAAATTTTGAAAAAAATGTCAGGGACCGTGGCGAACGGAGTGCACACGGTCCTCGCAACTTTTTTTGAAATTTTCAGGGATGAAAGTTATGATGATTTTAAAGCCAATCTGAAAAAACTGAGTGATTTTACGATCTGTAGATAGGCCAAATTAAAGTTGCAATCTCAAAATTGAACCCTACCAAGATTGTTGGAAAATGCAAAATTTGAATTTTGAAAAAGAGAGGGAAACTGAAATTTTGAATTTTTTGATTTTAGAGGGAATACTAAGAGCAATGCAAGCTTTGAATTTTAAAAGTTGACTCAATTTCATGCAAAATTCAATTTTGAAAGTGGAAATCAAAGTTGTTGTAATTAAACATTTAATTTCGAAAGTCACAAATTGCAAGAATTTGAATAAAGCACTGAAATTTCAAATGAATGCCAACACACTTTTTAGATTTAAGACAGTAAGAACACAATTTCGACCCAAAATTTCAATTTCAACGATTTTTGAATGATTAGAAGCCTCAATCCAAGCAATCACTAGACCAACTTTGACTTTAATTTTGAAAGTGTTAGAATTGATGAAATCAGCCAAAATTCTGGATTTTAGCAGAAAAATACAGTAAGATCTAACTCCCGAAATTTTGGAAAAAATGTCGGGGACGATGGCGCTCGAGGTGCACATGGTCCTCCCAACTTTTTTCCAAATTTTTAGGGATGAGAGCTATTATGATTTTGTTGCAAAATCCAAAGTTACAGCCGATTTGGAGGTGTTTTAATCAGTGAAATCATCAGTCAAGGGCTGAATCAAGAGGGTTTTAAAAATTAGGGTTTTGACACTTAACTACTTAATTTTCAAAATTAAAGCACAGATATGATTTGATAATTTGCAGTAGAAGGGTAGATCTGAAACAAGCATTAACAATTAAATATTTCACAAGCTCAATTACTAAAAAGAAAATTTAGGGTTTTTTATGCAATTAACCTCTAAAATTTGCAAAAGATCAAACATGGAAATGTAATCAAGGCATCCAATTTTTAGATCTAACCATGAATAATCAAAAAGGATGTTCACGTCAGGTTCACCAAAATGTAAAGCGGAAAATCGTGATCGAACCCTAAGTGTTCCCCCCACCACTCCAAGGAGAGAGAAAGGAGGTCACTAGGGTTGACGGTTTTCACTTAGGGGAGACTTTACATTCAAAAGAGGGGTTGAAACCCACAAGATCCAATCCCACACAATGCAAGATTGGATTCTAAATGAGTTTCAAGGGTTAAGACAACAAGGCTACCCTCTTTTGTAAAGAATGTAGATAGAAGGATTGAGCTAGGAATGCATGTAAAGTGAGAAAGATTCACTTATAAATAGAGATAGGAATATAGGATGAAGCTACGGACCTGGAATTAGTAGTAAAATGTTGAGATGATGCTGTCCTGCAAATTTGAGCAAAATTTGACGGGATGATGGCGCCCGGCGTGCACACGGTCCTCCGAAAAATCCGTGAAACGAAGGGGGATCTGTTCATCTCTGCACAAGGATTCTAGATCTTCAATTACAGCTGCGTACCTGCAACCTACACACAGAAAAGAGAGGACAATTGGGGGGTTAGGGATTAGGGGTTTGCCCTTAGGTCAAACCCTAGTTTTGGAATTAACTAAGAAATGAGAATGTTGTAAATGTAAATGATTGTAATGTAAACAAGTACTAATACCTTGTTGTAAGAATGTTTGTATTCTTACATGCAAAGGTGTAAATGTTGTTGTTGTATGTTGTATGTGATCTCCTCTTCAATGGTTGAATCCTTATCTTGAATGCAACACTTAGCCTTGAATGGAGACTTAGAATGATCAATTGCTTGAAGGAATGCTTGAATGCTTGAATGCTTGAATGTTTGAATATCGTTTCTGCGTCTTGTACACATATGTCCTTCCTCCTAAAATGGGAGAGGAAATGTAGTTTATATACTTGCCAATTAGGGTTGAAAGACTGATTTTTCCGACCTTGGGCCGACATAGCAACCTTATTTTCCAATTTGCAAACTTAGAGACCTGAAGCCCCATAAGAGACCGGGCCCAAAATAGGGCCAGGGACTAGGGCGTTGGGCACCATGGTCCTGGGGGACCAGGGCACTGGGCACCATGGTCCCACCTCCAGGGACAACAAGGTGCAAGGAGGATCAGGCCAGGGTGCTGAAAAATGTAGTTTTTGGTGTCATGAACAAGTTTTGGGGTCTCCATTCAAGTTCAGTGTTGCGTCACCATCGTGAAGACCCAAATGCAGTCAAAATTGCAAGTGTCACAATTTTAGGACGCTACACTTACCATGAAGATCGACCTGAGCCACCAAATCCGCCAAGAAGCTCATTAGAGGAGGAATAATTCACTACCATATAAATATATTAATGCCTACTAGCATTCTATTTCAAAAAGGTGAGGAATTGGATCCATAACCAGAATCTGGCATGAATTGTAGGGAATTCAACCCTTTTGACGAATACAAAAATATGGAAGAAGAAGAGATCATTGAGGAACTCATCCAACAATGCCAACAAAGTGTTGCCTTCCCAAAGCTAATGGAAAGGCTTATAGACCTGAACAAACAAAAGTACCTCCTCATGCTAAATAGCAAAGGAATCTTGATGATTGAGGATTTTGACATAAAAAAATCAAGGAATGAAATATTCCCAAGACAAAGGTCACATGCCAACACATTCACTCAGAATCAAGAACATCTGAGAGGAGAGAAAACACATGATAAAGACAACACACGCAACTGAGATGACACTCATGATCATGATGATATTAGTGAACAAGGGGATGCCCATGATCAAAGGCCTAATGAAGAAAATGTGCCCCTAGCTCTTATTACACAACTCCAAGCACTCCAATGACAAATGCAAGATATGAAATAAGGGTATATAATGAGGTATTATTTGGAGGACATTTGTCCTTACCCTTTTGATAGGAGGCTAAACATGATACTTTTCCCACCAAATTTGAATGTACCAAACTATGCTAAATACGATGGTAACATTGATTCCCATGATCACGTTAGGGAATTTTGTACTATGAGATTGGAGTTTTCTCATAACGATACATACATGATGAAGCTATTCCCAAGAAGTTTGGGAGGGAAAACAATGGAGTGGTTTTAAAAAATGACACCTCCCACTAGATGATTTGATGAGTTGGTGAATAAATTCATTACACAATACTCCTACAATATCCAATATGAGATCACTATGCTTGATATATGAAACACGAAGAAAAAGAAAAATGAAAAATTCATGGTCTTCTTACAATGATGGAGATGTATGGTCTCAAGGTCTCCACACGATGTACCTGAAAAGGAAAACTTGGAGATCTTCATAGACAATTTGAATAGTGAAATGAGTTATCAACTCAAACTACAATGTCTACCTACTTTTGCAAGGCTGATCGAAAATGGCATCGAAGTATAGGAAGCCTCCATCAAGAAAGGGACCTTGAGGTTCTCCAAGGAAGGTGTTAGTTTGTCAAGAAATAAAACCTATAGAAGTCAATATAATAACAACTTAGACAAGTCCAAGTTTTGGACTAGAACCAAAAAAGTTGTTAATTATCGAGTAGTTGATGCCACTAATGTAAAGTCTAAACAACCAATGCTGACTTTATCAAGTAACACACCATCCAACAATGATCAAAGAAGTGGCAATCCAGTCACCAACAATTATCAATGCGCTCCCAACCAAGGAAACAACAACAACAACAACCAAGGAAATAATAACTACCTAGGAAATAACAACTACAATCAGAGGAACAATAATAACCAAGGGGGCCACATTAACACTCCACTTCCCCCACATCAAAGGACATATACACCATTGGGACAAACCCTGGAATCTACATTTCAAGAACTACTGGCAAACAAGATTATCACATTGCCAGTCATAAGCAACTTTGAATCCCAAGTCAGACCACCATGGTGGAATGACTCGCATTATTGTGATTATGACTAAAAAAAGGGGCATAGAACAAATGACTGCATGAGGTTGAAAAACCTAGTTCAAGATATGATAGAAAAGGGAGACATAATGGTCGATGGACAAAAAACCTATGGTGATCATTTTGCTTTCAAAAATCCTCTTCGTAATTACGACAAAGGAGGAGAATCAATGTCAAACAATAACAAAGGAGCCCGCATCAATAACATACATGAAAACACCATAAATCACATATCAACATGTGACACTAAATTAAATGTTATAAAGATCAAAGATAAACAAGAACATGCATCGATAAATGTGACAATGAGGGCTCAGAAATATGTCTTGAAGGGGACCACATCAATAACAAAAACTATCCCCAAGACTCAATATAACTTGGTTGACCAACTATATAGGACACCCACTCAGATATCAATACTTGATTTTCTTAAACTCTCACCAAAGAATAAGGATATATTGGAACAAGATCTTATAGAAATGACAATTCCAAATGATTTGGATGTCAATCTATTCCAAACCATGGTGGCACATATGATAGTGCCACATAACATATATTTTTCTGAACATGATGACATCTCCTTGAGTCATCCACATAACACCCCACTTCATATTGAAGTCCAAGTCTATAAGAATCGGGTGAAAAGAGTACTCATAGATGGAGGAGCTAGTCTCAATATATTTACCTTAAAGCTTGTCTGTGCATTGGGCTTCTCTGAGCAAGCTATTGACCCTAAAAAGATCACTATCAAAGCCTATGATGATGAAGAAAGGTGATCCAAAGGAATAGTGGTACTACCCATTCAGGTAGGACCTATGCAAAGAGACACATTGTGCCAAGTCTTGGACATAGACTTGATATACAACATACTCTTAGGTCATCCTTGGATCCATGAAATGCAAGTGGTACCTTCCACGTACCATCAATATCTTAAATTCCCCTACAATGGATAGGAAATTTAATATCAGTAGATACTAACCCCTTTCAGTACTATAATTCTATGGGGGAAACACAAAATGTCCAGGATCCACACAACAGGGAGGCCCAAGCTTCCTCATCATCCAACCATCAAGAAAAAATCAAGTCCCTATCCATAAACTTTTAGTAAAAGATAAAGATAAAGGACCAAGCTATGGGGGAATAGTCTTTTGAACCCCTGTGTCTATGTAAATTACTATCTTCACCAAAGTCTCATGGAAAACCTTCCACATCAAGAGATCAAGCATCCCAAACCATCAAGAAGTCTAATGGTAAATTTATCCAAATGGGCACACTGGCTGAAGAATCAGTTGACAAAGACATCCTTAGCTAGCTATATAAGGATGAGGAAGAAATCAAAGATGCTACCCTAGAAGTAGTCATTCCCACACAATAGTATGGAAATTGGTTCAAAATCATGCAACACATGGGATACAAAGGAAAAGGACCTCTTGTCAAGTGTCAAGAAAGCATCATATAACCCATACAACCCCATTCACAACTTGCAAAAGACAAATCAGGACCTGGGTATGGCCAACATATTCAATGTGTGCAAAAGAAAGACCACCATCAAAAATCCCAATGGAAAGAAAAGGTGATGCATAACGAAGACTCATGGCAAGAGGTGCTACACCACACAGTGGAAAAGAAAAGAGATGAACAAGAGCATGAATAAAATGAGGCTAGTGAGAATGAACAACTTCAATATGAAAGAGGCAATATTGACAAGAGTACCATCGAAAACCTTGAGACTGTTATAGACCCTACCCATGCTACCGACAACTATGACAATATCTCTATCATGACCCTCATAGTGGAAGACCTTGACCTTCCAAATGACTCCCTACTGCTTATATATTCTGACCTCATAGATTGGGAAGAACAGGAGCATAGTATACCAATATTCCAAAATGATGAGGCCATTGTTCAATACCTTTTCTTTGTTAACCCTGAAACATTCACCACTAGTGAACCACATAATGATATTTGAGATAAGGGGAGTGCCAAGACTCTTAGTTATAAAAGGAACAAAATAAAGAATCGATCTAATGATGAACACCATCTAATGACAGTATTAGATCGCAAAAAAGTAAAAACAAAGGATGCATCTAATGGTGAAAACCTCTTTGAGTCACCTGAAGATGGGAGACTTGACACTCTTCCTAAACATTACTAGGAGAGGTCACTAATATTGATTGAGCCATCTCAATCAATAAATATCAGCACTGAAGCAACAACCAAAACCATACATCTAGCAGAATCACTCACAAAAAAGAAAAAAACAAGATTTTGTCAAATTCTTCAAGGAGAAGAAAATCAATATTGTTTGGTCTTATGCAAACATGCTAGGGGTAGATCCAAATCTCATCATGCATAACTTGTCTAATGCTCTTCGAGCTAATCCTGTGAAACAAAAATTATGGAAGATAAACCCACATGTGGCCATCTTGGTAAAAGAAGAGCTAAAGAAGTTACTTGATGCAGGATTCATCTGACCCATTGATTATGTAGAATGGATCTCTAACATTGTGCTAGTTTCTAAACTAGATAAAAGCATTAGGATTTGTATAGACTGTAGAGATCTCAACAAAGCCTATCTGAAGGATGACTTTCCTTTGCCAAGCATCGACACCATTGTTGATCTAGCTGCAAGACATGCTATTTTATCCCTCAAGGATGGTTTTTCTGGCTACAACCAAATTAAGATATCTCCTGAAGATCAAGATAAAATTACATTCACATGTCTGAGGGGTACATACTACTCGAACATCATTCTTTTTGGCTTGAAAAATGTTGGTGCAACTTATTAGAGGGCCATGACAACAATCTTCCATGACATGATGCACACTTTTATGGAAGATTATATGGATGATTTGATAGATAAATCATTCATAAGAGAAGAACACCTATAAATCCTAGATAAAATCTTCCAAAGAATGGAACAATTCAATGTCAAATTAAACCCTATGAGGTGTGTCTTCAAGGTAACATCCAAATTTTTTTTGGGATACATAGTCTAAAAAAATTACATCGAGTTGGATTCTGCAAAATTTCAAGCTATCATGGAGATGCCACCTACTAAAAAGATTAGCCAGCTACGATCTCTTAAGGGCAGGATACAATCCATCAGACAATTCATTTCTCAATTAGCCGATAAATGTTTCCCATTCAACCATCTACTTCATAAGAATGTACCTTTCAGATGGGAAGACAAATGTATAGAATCATTCTAAAACCTCAAACAATATCTGACGAATCCACCAATTTTGGTACCACCAATAGTGGGAAAGCCACTCATCCTGTATATATCAGCAACCGAAGTGTTAGTGGGGGAACTTCTAGCACAAGAAGATCCAATAGGCAAAGAAAGGGTTATCTATTACATCAACAGGACTTTGAATGGATATGAACTCAACTATACATTCATTAAAAAGGCTTGTTTAGTACTCGTGTTCACTTCTGAAAAGTTTCACCACTACATGCTGTAGACGTATAAAAATGACCATATTCCTAAATGAATATCTTATGTTCATTTCTCTTTTTAATTAAATCCAATTTAATTGAATTACTCACATTCCTCTATTTAATTAAGTAAATTACTCCATTTATTTAAATTAAATTCACTAGACCTGTTTTACCATTTAATAGGATAAGTCATTTTATTCAATTAAACCCCCTATCCACTTTTTAATTAAATTCAAATTTAATTAAATAGTTTATCCTAAATTGAATCAATCTAATTTATTTAATTTCCCCAATTGCAACCAAATTCAATTAAATTCATTTTATTCAATTAAATCCTATTATCCCTCCATCCACTTGCAAAATCCTACATCTCCCACTTGCTTCCTAAACCCTATTCCTAACCTCTTCTAGACTCTTCCAATCACTTCTAAATTAACCTAACCCATCTCCTAAATATTGTCACATCCCTGAGTAAGGGGAAGTCACTTATCAAACCCTTAAAGTCTTTGATAACCATTAAAGGCTTCAAGTCTCCAACAACTTTCTCTTCCAAACCATTAATGGTTAACTCAACCCTCTAGCATGATTAGAGACTTTCTCTAAAATCAACCTCCATGTAACCCAAGGGTCTCATCAAGCATTTATTGCTTTGACCATGGTTATCCTTAATATTTTGCACAAGAGTTTATCCTTTGGATAAAACCTTTATCCAATGGGTAATCCCAACTTAACCATAACCCTTACCCCATAAGATAACCATGAGGTCTTCTCAAGCATTTAATGCTTCTTACATATCCTCTCAACCAACCCTATGTTGACAATTGTCACCATTTCATTGGTGAAAATTATGAACATGGATTGAGCAACTTTCAAACTCAACCCTTGATTATCTCTTTCAATCCTGGTCATCCATTGCCCTATTTTTACTATAAATAGAGCTCTCCACCCTCCATTTTAAGCATCCAATCCTTTAGCATCATACTTATACTAAAATCCATCCAAGCTTTAATATATCACTTGTGCTCATCATTTAGCCTCTCTTTTCAATAGGAATTAATCTAAATATGTATGTTTAGAGTATTTTTCTTATCATTTAGCTTAATCATAGACTAGTATATCATGCTAGGATAGTCTTGCTACTAATCTTGTCATCTTATAATCTAGTTCATTGCATTTATAGAATCATGCATAGCTTAGGATGCATTTCATCTTAAAATCAACCAAAGCATCCCTCATTCTTGCATTTGTCATCCCTAAACCACTTTGCTCAGTGATCTGAGAGCAAAGAAATTGGTTTGAGGGACCTAGTGAGATATAGAACCATGGAACCAACTTTGGGAAGCTGAGCCATACTTCATGAATCCATAGCTTGTACCAAGAAGTCTTGTGGGTGTGTGGCCAAGTCTCCCTAGAGCTTCATTTTTCACATTTCAAGTTCTATGGACCCATTTTTCCCGTATCACATTTCAAGTTCTATCGACCTACTTTTCCTGCATACATTTCAATTATCAAAACTGGGGCATGACATATCTCAAAATGACATAAAAATCTTATTTGACCATAATCACGACGACACATCATTTTCTTTGAATTAACATGTGCACACACATCACTTCAAAGAGGGGCAAAATGTAGACATATAAAAATGACCATATTCCTAAATGAATATCTTATGTTCATTTCTCTATTCAATTAAGTAAATTACTCCATTTATTTAAATTAAATTCACTAGACCTCTTTTACCATTTAATAGGATAAATCATTTTATTCAATTAAATCCCCTATCAACTTTTTAATTCAATTCAAATTTAATTAAATAGTTTATCCTAAATTGAATAAATCTAATTTATTTAATTTTCCCAATTGCAACCAATCTGAATTAAATTCATTTTATTCAATCGAATCCTATTATCCCTCCATCCACTTGCAAAATCCTACATCTCCCACTTGCTTGCTAAACCCTATTCCTAATCCCTTCTAGACTCTTCTAATCACTTCTAAATTAACCTAACCCATCTCCTAAATATTGTCACATCCCTGAGTAAGGGGAAGTCAGTTCTCAAACCCTTAAAGTCTTTGATAACCATTAAAGGCTTCAAGTCTCCAACAAATTTTTCTTCCACACCATTAATGGTTAACTCAACCCTCTAGCATGATTAGAGACTTTCTTTAAACTCAACCTCCATGTAACCCAAGGGTCTCATCAAGCAGTTATTTCTTTGACCATGGTTATCCTTAATCCTTTGCACAAGAGTTTATCCTTTGGATAAAACCTTTATCCAATGGGTAATCCTAACTTAACCATAACCCTAACCCCCTAAGATAACCGTGAGGTCTTCTCAAGCATTTAATGCTTCTTACATCTCCTCTCAACCAACCCCATGTTGACAATTGTCACCATTTCATTGGTGAAAATTGTGGACATGGATTGAGAAACTTTCAAACTCAACCCTTGATTATCTCTTTCAATCCTTGCCATCCATTGCCCTATTTTTGCTATAAATAGAGCTCTCCATCCTCCATTTTTAGAAGCCAAGCCTTTAGCATCATACTTATACTAAAATCCATCCAAGCTTTAATATATCATTTGTGCTCATCATTTAGCCTCTCTTTTCAATAGGAATTAATCTAAATATTTATGTTTAGAGTATTTTCCTTATCATTTAGCTTAATCATAGACTAGTATATCATGCTAGGATAGTCTTGCTACTAATATTGTCATCTTATAATCTAGTTCATTGCATTTATAGGATCATGCATAGCTTAGGATGCATTTCATCTTAAAATCAACCAAAGTATCCCTCATTCTTCCATTTGTCATCCCTAAACCACTTTTCTCAGTGATTTCAGAGAAAAGAAATTGGTTTGAGGGACCTTATGAGATAGAGAACCATGGAAGCAACCTTGGGAAGCTGAGCCATACTTCATGACTCCATAGCTTGTACCAAGATGTCTTGTGGGTGTGTGGCTAGGTCTCCCTAGAGCTTCATTTTTCACATTTCAAGTTCTATCGACCCACTTTTCCCGCATCACATTTCAAGTTCTATCGACACTCTTTTCCCGCATACATTTCAATTATCAAAACTAGGGCATGGCATATCTCAAAATGACATAAAACTTTTATTTGATCACAATCACGACGACACAACATTTTCTTGGAATTAACATGTGCACACATGTCACTTCAAAGAGGGGCAAAATGTAGACGTATAAAAATGACCATATTCCTAAATGAATATCTTATGTTCATTTCTCTATTTAATTAAATCAAATTTAATTGAATTACTCACATTCCTCTATTTAATTAAGTAAATTACTCCATTTATTTAAATTAAATTCACTAGACCTCTTTTACCATTTAATAGGATAAATCATTTTATTCAATTAAATCCCCTATCCACTTTTTAATTAAATTCAAATTTAATTAAATAGTTTATCCTAACTTGAATAAATCTAATTTATTTAATTTCCCCAATTGCAACCAAATTGAATTAAATTCATTTTATTCAATTAAATCCTATTAACCCTCCTTCCACTTGCAAAATCCTACATCTCCCACTTGCTTCCTAAACGCTATTCCTAACCCTTTCTAGATTCTTCTAATCACTTCTAAATTAACCTAACCCATCTCCTAAATATTGTCACATACCTAAGTAAGGGGAAGTCACTTCTCAAACCCTTAAAGTCTTTGATAACCATTAAAGGCTTCAAGTCTCCAATAACTTTCTCTTCCAAACCATTAATGGTTAACTCAACCCTCTAGCATGATTTGAGACTTTCTCTAAAATCAACCTCCATGTAACCCAAGGGTCTCATCAAGCATTTATTTATTTGACCATGGTTATCCTTAATCCTTTGCACAAGAGTTTATCCTTTGGATAAAACCTTTATCCAATTGGTAATCCTAACTTAACCATAACCCTTACCCCCTAAGATAACCATGAGGTCTTCTCAAGCATTTAATTATTCTTACATCTCCTCTCAACCAACCCTATGTTGACAATTGTCACCATTTCATTGGTGAAAATTATGAACATGGATTGAGCAACTTTCAAACTCAACCCTTGATTATCTCTTTCAATCCTGGCCATCCATTGCCCTATTTTTGCCATAAATAGAGATCTCCATCCTCCATTTTAAGCATCCAATCCTTTAGCATCATACTTATACTAAAATCCACCCAAGCTTTAATATATCATTTGTTCTCATCATTTAGCCTCTCTTTTCAATAGGAATTAATCTAAATATGTACGTTTAGAGTATTTTCCTTATCATTTAGCTTAATCATAGACTAATATATCATGCTAGGATAGTCTTGCTACTAATCTTGTCATCTTATAATCGAGTTCATTGCATTTATAGGATCATGCATAGCTAAGGATGCATTTCATCTTAAAATCAACCAAAGCATCCCTCGTTCTTACATTTGTCATCCCTAAACCACTTTTCTCAGTGATCTGAGAGCAAAGAAATTGGTTTGATGGACCTAGTGAAATAGAGAACCATGGAACCAAGCTTGGGAAGCTGAGCCATACTTCATGACTCCATAGCTTGCGCGAAGAAGTCCTGTGGGTGTGTGGCCAAGTCTCCCTAGAGCTTCATTTTTTGCATTTCAAGTTCTATCGACCCATTTTTCCCGCATACATTTTTGGTGCCCACCATGGGGCACGACCCCATATATCAAATCGGTTTTTGAATTTAACCCCTTTTGTAGGTACGCGAGAAGTAAGAATCAGTGCATGGGAAGCATTGCCTAGCACTTCTGGTTAACAGCCTAGCACGTCCCGCTTACTATTCAATGCATTGGGTCCATCTTGTAGCACGTCAGGTCTTTACTATAACGCATCATTCCACTAATTTTTTCCTATAGGTCTTGGCGCAGGAGAAAAATAGAGTAACGCATCCTGAAATCATTTTAGCGCATCTTGAGAATAGCCTAACGCATCACTGTTATCTTGTAGTGCATCACTGCCATATTGTAGCACATAGAGTTTGTTCTGTAGCGCATCACAGACCAAGACAAAATCAAAATTTGTAACCAAACCAAAACTTAGACTTGTAGAAATCCACAAGATCCAAAAATGTTTCTAACAGTTTGACTGAATTTTGCAGGGTTTTAACATTTTCTTGCAGGGGGAACTTTGATTTTATTGACAAAATTGCAAAGAATTTTATTTTTTTACTAACTTAGTTAAGTTAGTTAAAGCATGGGATTATTTTACTTATGCTTGGATAAAATTGAACTCACTTTATTTTTGGGCTATAAAAAAAACCACAATAAAAAAAATTTCTTGCTTTCATAGGAGAAAGACTTTATTTTTGGGCTATAAAAAGAACAAGACAAACTTTCCTTTTTGCAAAAGTAGCTTTAAAAAGAACCTCACCATCCTTTGGTGTATAAAAGGATTCATTTTAAATTTTTGCAAGGAAAAGAACCACACTTAAAAGTTTTTGTTTACAATAAAAAAGGGAAGTTCTTCTCCTTTTCTTATTTTCTTTTGTTGACCAAATCAAAGTTTTGCTTTGTTGACCAGGTTCTTTTGCTAGATTAGATAATCATTGCTTTAAAGAAATAAAAATAACACCATGTTTTCATGGAGCAACATCTCCATATAGATCTTAGAAAATCATTGACTTGAAAGGTAAAAAAATGTTTGTTTGCCTTGTCTCGAAAGTGGAAGGTATATGCTCTCCCCTTAACTAGGTGACCAAAAAGCCAAACCACTCTTATGCTTTTGGTATTTCAAGTAACAAATACCTTTAGCAGGCCTGCCTTCCCAAGGGGTTGAATTCTCTTAAAGCCATTCATGGCCGGTGTGAAAGGAACGACCCAAGTGGGAAACACCTTTGATGCCAAGTGTTCCAACCCACTATAATCAAAAGTGGAAAGTGACGAAAGTCCTTTTCAATGGTTGTGCGCAGCGATTAGCCTTCCCCCCAGTATCCTTGAGATACATAAAGCCTTTGTTCTAAAGGTTGGGAAGCCTCCTGAGGGAGTTTATCACTTATGGTCGAACAAGAAGCCTGATTACGAACCTTAGAAGTAGAAACATTAAGCCGAGTCAGTAACTAGACGTTTGTAATATCATAGTGTAAGGGTGGGGAAGAATCTGCCCCTAAGATCACTCATCGTAAATCTCCCAAGATAACTACTCAATTGTGAAGCAATTCACTTTGAGTTAATTTCTGGAAAAAGGCAAAAAAATAGGCGCCCCCTAGGGGGTGACACGGCTGTTTGAGCTGACAGAGTATCCAGACTAGTGGGCTATAGTATTATTTATGACCCTTGAATAAAGAGTCTTTCTAAAGTGTATTATTTGTATCCAAACCTATTAAAACATTGGGGATTTGAACACATCCTCGCAGAACATACACTTATTGTTAGATCAAGCAAAATGGTTGTCTCTTTGGTGCTCTGTTTGCATTTATTACTTCAGAAAATCATCTATCAGTACTGAAAAACTCAAAACAAATTTTAAAAATTGCAATAACCAAACAAAAGAAAATATTAGGGTAGTCTAGCGTGTGAGAGCAACTTCTTAGTGCATGTGATACATCTTTTAGTGCATCAAACCTTCACTTTAGTGCATCCAGTTTTAATAGTAGTGCTATACCAAAATTTAGAAACAACATTAAACAGTTAGCACGTCCGAAAAATAGTCTAGCATGTCAAAGAATCAGCTTAGCGCGTGGGAGTCAATATCTAGCACATTAGGTTTATCAGTTAGTGTGTGGAAGGCCCATACTAGCGCATGATCTTTTAAGCAAAAACATAAAACAAATTTTAGCAGTCTTAACCAATTAGCACGTAGACCGGGGTAGCCTAGTGCGTGGGGTCTTTTCCCTAGCGCATCAAGAAATTTCTGTAGCGCATTTGGTCTCTGTTTTAGCGTGTGATCAAACCCAAAAAAACAAGGGGGTAAAACAGTGGAAAATTTTGAAAATTTAGAAAGCATTTTTGGAAATATCCTTTCATCAGCTTCATTTTAGTCAAACCAGAGTATAAAAAACAGAGCTTTAAAAACTATTTCTTGAGCAAATTTCATGTGAAAACAAAAGTTGTCCAAAATCCAAAACTGATCGCATGATAAAAATATCTATCCTATCAAAATCGGGAAACATCATCGCAAGTGACGAATAGGTCCTTTATTATCTCACGAATTATATCTCAAAAACACTTGTTCAAAATCTCAGGTTGTCAAATCAAGTTTCCATATCGGGAGACTTTATCCATATCATTTGACACGCTTTGTCGTGAGGGGGCATCTAAACCTTCACTTTGATAAAGTAAAACTTGAGTTTTCAAAACAAGATCAAATAAATCCAAAACAATTCAAAGGAAACCATTAAATCACTTATGCATGACTAATCCCCATATTTTGAGAAGAAAGAATATTTATCGTAACACTTAGTTGACAAAACAACAACCAACTTTTTCCAAATTTGTCAAAAGAAATAAATTTTAATACATCAATCGTCAACTCTTCAAATCTCATTGAACATTCCTTCATCACATCAAACTTTATATCTAGAACAAATCCAACGAATTTGACAAGGAGCCTTTGAAGACTAGGGCATATTGTCAAAAATCTGCATTCAGTCAAATCATAAACCGTGGAGGAAAGATCAGTCCAGCATTCTTTCCTGACGAGTGCATCACTTACAACACACCCCGATTTGAACCACCAATCCCTGAGCAACATATCAAAGAGGATTTTGTCCCCTTTATCACAGAAAGCTTCTACTAAAATGCCTATTACTTGCTCTCAACAAAACAAACAAAGCAAGGCACAAGCAGAATCCAGTATGAATCGGAGGTTATCAAATCCTTTTGAAGGTCCACACCTAGAGGATACTAAAATTTCTGAGGAACTTCTTGATGAATGCCAAGAAAGTGATTCATTCCAAAAACTTGTGGAAAGACTCATGGAAAATGACAAGGAAAAGTACCTACTCATTCTTACAAGCAAAGGAGTTAAAATTCTTGAGGACCTTGACCCAAACATTTTTTGAACAAGATCTCAAAATTATGAATATCAAGAAAGACAAAGAGAAGAAGATACACATGACCCTGAGCAAGAAATTCTTGAACAACACATCCCCGAGCAAAACATACCGTTCCATACACCATTTCAACCCAGGATAAATACAAGGGAAGAACTCTTCCCTCAGCAAAACAATGCACCTTTGGTTGCCCTTACTCAACAAATGCAAATGTTACAAAGACAAATGCAAGACATGCAACAAGGGATAATAGTATGGTATTCACTAAATGAAATTTGTCCTTATCCCTTTGATAGAAGATTGCACATGATCCCTTTTCCTCCAAATTTAGATGTACCTAAAATTGACAAGTATGATGGTAAAAGTGATCCCCATGATCACGTTAGAGAATTTTGTACCATGAGCCTTGAATTCGCTCATGATGACACCTATCTGATGAGGTTATTCCCAAGAAGTTTAGAGGACAAACAATAGAATGGTTATCCAAAATCACACCTCCTGTCAGATCATTTGACGAACTAGTTAACAAATTCATCACTCAGTATTCCTATAACATTCAACATGCTATAACCATGCTAGACGTCTGTAACACCAAACAGAAAAACAATGAAACATTCATGGTATTCCTTCAACATTGGCGATGTATGGTTTCATGATATCCTCGAGATATTCCTGAAAAGGAGAAAATGGAAATTTTCATCGACAACTTGAATGGTGAGATGAGTTACAAGCTCAAACTCCAATGCATACCATCTTTTGCTAAACTGATTGAAAATGACATTCACATAGAAGAAGCATGTGTCAAGAAAGGAACACTCAAATTTTTCAAAGAAGGAACAGGTTCATCAAACTACAATAACCAAAATAACAACAACTTAGACAAATCTAGATTCTGGACTCGAAACAAAAATAATGGAAATGAAGGAGGCAATGAATCACATGATCCAAAATCTAAAGAGCTAGTGCTCACATTATGAAGAAATCCTCAAGCTACAAAGAACCCCAAAGGTGCTAACCCGGACGCTAACACATATGCACCAAATACCAATAAGGGTCAAACCAACACAAACAACACCAACAATGCTCAAAATAATACCACAAATTGGGGACCTAATAGCAATTCATGAGATGGCACCAACAATTTCCAAAAACGTGTCTACACACCATTGGGACAATCAATGGAGTTAGTGTTTAGAGAACTCCTGACAAACAAGATTATCTCTTTGCCTACAATTAGCAACTATGAACCACAAATCAAACCACCTTGGTGGAATAACTCACACTTTTGTGATTTTCATCACAACAAAGGTCATCAAATGAATGATTGCATGAGGCTGAAAAACATTGTTCAAGACATGATTGATAGAGGTGATTTAACAGTGGATGGTCTCAAGACAAATGGTGACCATGGAGCCTTTAAAAATTCTCTTCCAAACTACAAAAAAGATGGAGCTTCCACTTCAAATGATGCCCATGGGGCTCGTATCAATCATATCTACAATAACACCATCAATCACATATCAGTTGTAGACAATCATGTAAATGTCATCACAATCCGAGACCAACATAATCATGAATCTATCAATGTAACAACTAGAGCTCAGAAATATGTCTTGAAGGGCCATACACCAACAACAAACACTATACCAAAAATCCAATGTGATTTAGTCAGCGAACTGCGCAAAACTCCTGCTCAAATATCTATACTAGAGTTGTTGAAACTTTCACCAAAACACAAAGACATATTGGAACAAGGGCTGTTGGAAACCAATGTACCTCAAGATTTGGATGCTCACAAATTCCAAGCCATGGTCACTCATATGACAGGGCCTCATAATCTCACCTTCTCAGAGTATGATAATACTTCCTTAAGTCATCTGCATAACACTCCTCTCCATATTGAAGTCATCATCCATAAACACCGAGTAAAATGAGTATTGATAGATGGAGGAGCTAGACTTAATATATGTACCTTAAAACTTATCCATGCATTAGGCTTCTCAGAAGAGTCTATTGATCCACACAAAAAAATTACTATAAAGGCATATGATGATGAGGAAAGATCCTCTAAAGGGATAGTATTGTTACCAATTCAAGTTGGCCCCATACAAAGAGATACTATGTGTTAGGTCTTAGACATAGACCTCACATACAATATTTTATTAGGTCGACCTTGGATACATGAAATGCAAGCAATGCCTTCTACGTATCACCAGTGTGTCAAATTTCCCTTTAATGGACAAGATGTCTCTATGTCTGTTGATCACAATCCATTTCAACATTGTAATGCAATGGGGGCAGCCCAGGACAGTTTGGTTCCCATAATAGGGAAAAATAGAAATCCTCAACATCAGATCTACAACAGACAAAGTCTAAATCATTACCTGGAGATTTCAAGCAAAAAATGCAAATCAAAGAACAAGGCATGGGGGAATACTCTTTGGAACCCATGTGTTTGGCTAACTTACCAACATCACCTAGATCTAATGGATTACCTACAACATCAACACATCAGGTAACTCAGCCCATCACCAAATTTGATGGTACCTTCATCCAACTCGACACTCTAGCACATGAATTAGAGGAAAAGGACATCCTTAGCTAGTTATACAAAGATGAGGAAGAAGATAATAGAGCAGCTGCTCTGGAAATAGTTCTACCAATACACTTATATGAAAAGTACTACTTAATCATGCAACAAATGGCATATAATGGTAAAGGACCTATAAGAAAATGCAAAGAAGGAGTCACTAAACCAATAGACCTTCCTTCACAGCTTAGTAGGGACAAAATAGGATTAGGCTGTAAACTCACTTTCCTACCAAGAAAGATACCATGCAAGAATCCAAAACCTAAATGGAAAGCAAAGAAGAAGTACAAAGAAGAATCCTGGCATGAATCACTATTTGAGTCAGCCAAAACAATCCGCAAGGACCATGAACGTCAAGAATAGAAGCAACATTAGGAGAAACTCCTCATTCACAAGAAGGCCATATCTGCAGCAGTAGCTCATATTCAAGCACCAATATCTAAAAAAGTAGAACTACCTCCTGATATCATTATTCCTCCCCAAGAGGGAACAATATATGAGCAAATACAAAAGGTAGAAGCAGGATCCAACACAGAATCAACGAAAACTATCAAACTAGTCTTAATTATCAAAGATCTATTTTCGCCATACAACATACTTGTTTACAACACTGAAAAGATTTGAGATGATAACTCTGAGACTAATTCCAATGAATATGAATGGGGTAGCTACTCAAATGCTACTGAAGAGACCACTGAAAATACTAGTTCCATATCCCTTTCTCAAGAAGAGCATAACACAGAAATTAGACTACCTGAATTTGGACCACAAAATATCTATGATGCTAAGGAAAGCGAGCAGAAACATTATGAACAAGTCTATACAGAGGATGATACCATCGAAGACCTCGACGAAATCCTAAACTTCTTTAACACCTGAACCAATCACAATGAAACCTCTGTCTTGACACTTACAGTAGCAAAACTTGATCCACCAAACGATTCTTTACCACTTATCTTTCCCAACCTCATTGACTAGGATGAACCCGAAATACATGATATACTAGTTTTCCCAGATGATGAATCTATTATCCACTACCTATGTACTGTTAACCTAGAAATAGGCTCTACCAGTGAAAAAAATAATGATGTCTGCAAACCAGGGAGTGCCAAGTCTCTCAGTCACAAAATTAAACCAAATAAAAGATCTAATGCTGAAAACTAGTCAAAGGCAGCTCTAGATCACAAAAAGGTAAAAATAAAGGACGCATCTGAGGGTGAAAACCTTTTTAAGGCACCTAAAGATGGGAGACTTGAAACTCTTCCTGAACATTTTTATGAGTGATCACCCATATTGATTGATCCCACTCAATCAATCAACATTGGTACTACAGAAGCAGCCAAAACCATACACCTGGCAGAATCTTTGACAAAGGAGGAAAGATCAACATTTATCATTTTTTTTAAAGAAAAGCAAATTAACTTTGCTTGGTCATATGAAGATATGCTTGGAATTGATCCACACTTAATCATGCATCACTTGTCCATCTCTCCAGGAGTTAAGCCAATCAAGCCAAAACTACAAAAGATGAATCCACAGGTGGCACTCATGGTCAAAGCTGAACTGAAGAAACTATTCGATGTCGGATTCATTTGACCCATCGACTATGAAAAATGGATTTACAACATAGTACCAGTATCAAAACCAGACGGCAGTATCAGAATTTGCACTGATTTTAGAGATGTCAACAAAGTCTGTCCAAAGGATGACTTTCCTTTGCCCAGTATCGACATAATTGTAGACCTCACAGCAGGCCATGCAATGCTCTCACTAATGGATAGTTTTTCAGGCTATAATCAAATAAAAATATCCCCAGAGGATCAAGATAAGACATCAATCACCTATCCTTGGGGAACATACTGTTGGAATGTTATGCCTTTTGGCTTAAAGAATGCATGAGCTACTTATCAACGAGCAATGACAACAATCTTTTATGACATGATGCATACCTTCATGGAAGACTATGTGGATGATTTACTAGCTAAATCCTTCACCAGAGCAAAACACCTTAGCATCCTAACAAAGATTTTTGACCAATTGGAAAAATTCCAAGTCAGGCTCAACCCTAAGAAGTGTGTCTTCAAGGTTACATCAGGCAAGTTACTAGGCTACATAGTCTCAGCTAAAGGTATTGAAGTGGATCCAGCAAAGGTACAAGCCATTATGGAGATGCCACCACCAAAGAATATCAGTCAGCTCTGCTCTCTACAAGGATGACTTCAATCAATCAGGCAATTCATCACTCAACTATCTAATAAAAGTCTACCATTCAATCACTTGCTACATAAGAATGTACCTTTTAGATGGGAAGCCAAGTGTGCAAAATCTTTTTATCAAATCAAACAATATCTAATAAAACCACCAGTTCTAGTACCACTAATAGCAGGAAAGCCACTCATTTTATACATCTCAACAATAGATATATCATTGGGGGCACTATTGGCACAAGAAGATCAACAAGGAAAGGAATGAGCCATATACTACATTAGCAGAACATTGAATGGCTATGAACTCAACAATACATACATTGAGAAGGCTTGTCTAATAGTAGTCTTTGCTTCTCAAAAGTTCTTACATTATATGCTAGCACACACAATTAAGCTAGTGGCAAAAATTGATCCTCTCAAATATCTACTCAGCAAGGCAGCTCTTATAGGATGATTGGCTAAATGGGTCATGATTCTCAATGAATTTGATATCCACTACATAGAATGAAGAGCTATCAAAGGACAAGCAATTACAGATCAACTAGCAGAAGCACCGCTACCAAGAAAACAAACTATGGAGATTAAATTTTTGGACATAGACGTTCTTGCTATTTCTACCAAGCAATGGACACTATACTTTGATGGATCCTATACACAACATGGTTCAGGTGCTGGTATTCTATTTATCACTCCTGAAGGACACACTATACCAAGATCATATAAGCTGATGTTTCCATGCACAAATAATGTGGCTGAATATGAGGCATTAGTTATAGGCATCAAAATGGCCATAGAATGGAAAATCATGGAGTTAATGGTCTACGAAGATTCATAACTAGTCGTCAATAAAATCAACAATGACTATCAAACAAAAGATGACAAGCTAATACCCTACAAACGAATGGTGGATGACTTCAAACAGTATTTTGTACACATCACCTTCGAGCAAATACCAAGGTTGAACAACAAAGCATCCGATGCAATGGCTACTATCACTTCATTACTACATATTACAGAGCAACAAAGTTGTTACGAGTTTCTGGTAGAGCAACTGTTCTCCCTAGCCTATGACCACTCTGAATCCCATGTTATCTATGCCTTGACTGGTTCAGATTCTCCTTTGTATGGACTGATATATGATTATCTAAAGAACAACATCCTACCCATTGACCTATCTTGAAACCAAAAATGTAATTTTATCTGACAAGCCACCCATTATACCCTTACATTTGATACTTTGTACCATCGAGGTCTAGATGGTACTCTTCTTTGTTGCCTTGATCATAATGAATTTGATTCCGCTTTACACGAGCTTCATGAAGGTATTTGTGGCACACATTCAAGTGGGACTACTCTTGCTAAAAAGATTCTAAGAATGGGATACTACTAGCCGACAATGAAAAAAGATTCTTATCATTTTACAAAAAAGTGTCCTAAATGCCAGATCCATGGCAATCTGATACATGCACTAGCACAGGAACTGCAACCATTTACAACATTCTGGCCCTTTTGTCAGTGGGGACACGACTTGGTCGGCAAAATTCATCCTTCATCTTCAAATGGACACTAGTTCATTATAATTGCAACAAAATAATTTACCAAGTGGATAGAAGCAGTCCCCATGACCATAGTGATCGGAAAACAAATTGCCTCTTTTATCCTAAACTATCTGATCTGTAGATATGGTATTCCAAGCTCCATCATCATCAATAATGGATGACCTTTCAAAAACCAAGATGTTTGAGAACTATGTGAACAATTCAAAATAGAATATTGGTTCTCTACACCATACTACCCATAGGGGAATGGTCAAGCAGAAGCATCCAACAAGACAATACTGAAAATCCTAAAGAAAATAGTGAATGATGCAGGTAAAGATTGGCATGTACAACTCAATCTGACCCTTTGGGCATTAATAACTAGCATCCGTACACCTACAGGAGCAACACCTTTCTCATTGGTCTATGGATTAGAAGCTATTTTACTACTGAAGGTAGAAAGTCCATCTCTTAGAGTCTCTCTAAAAGGCTTAATCCCAGATGAAGAGTATTGAGTCAACCGACTACAAGAACTAGAACTATTAGATGAAAGATGTCAGCATGCTTACACTCATCTCAAAGCATATCAGTAACGCATGTGCAGAAGCTACAATCACAAGTTCATTCCCCAAAATTTCAAAGTTGGTGACCTAGTCCTCAAGGAAAATCCAAGAAATCAGCAAGATTGAGAGAAGAAAGGGAAATTTGAACCTAACTGGCTAGGTCCCTATGTCATCATATCAGTCTATGGATCAGGTGCTTATCAGCTAACAACTTCAGAAGGAGATGTACTCGACAAACCAACTAACAACATACATCTAAAGAAATACTACACTTCAGTAGTCTAATGCACGGAAAAAGTCAAAAACAATCAAAAAATCAAAAAATCAAGGAAAAGCAAATAAAAAGGTACAATAAAAGCAACTAGTGAAAACCTGGTAATAGGCACTATTGTGAAAGGACAGCTCCTTTATCTAATTCCACATCCTTATCTCCACAGTAAAACACTATCGGCCATCACCTGACACTTAGCAAATATCCATTCAGGACATACTTAGCGTAGTCACTATCCCGATTTATCCATCTATCCTTTCACCACATTTTACCATGGCTTGGTAATCACTGTACATACCCGCATCAAGAGGTACACTTAGCTAGGGGAACTAATCATCAAAAATATTTGCAAAACTCAGAGCATCATATCCAACAAACAAAAACTTACACAAACCAAAATCAAAACATCGATCAATAAAATATTCACAAGAGAAATACAATGGATGATTTTCTGAAGTACCAAATGTTGCATTTTGCATAAAGTCTTGACTATGTTTTGCATTTAAACTTTTTGAATTATTGGATTCTCTAAATTTTCTCAACAATACTTCCAAGCTAGAGAACATTGAGAAACTCCAATATTTTCTTAGTCTTCTATCTGTGAGGCGATCATTTGTACTGTGTAGATATTTGTCTCGAGACATGATTGACAACATATCACTAAAGACATGATTCCACTTTAGGCATACAAATGGTTTAATCTTGTTTGTTTATATGTAATCCGCACTCTGGTCGTCTTGGTTTAATTATACCTTGACGCTTGTGCTATCTTGCAAAATCAAACATCATGTAAATTTTTCTCAGGTCATCATGGTTCAAATATACCATTATGCTTGTATAAATTTTCAACATATCCGAAGATCAATCAATGCTCAATGATGATATATCTATCGAAAGCAAACAACATGTGGCTATATCAGGATGACAAATGCAGAATGAGGATCCTCAAAAATAATTAGTTGCATCTCATTTTACAATTAGTTTCACATTAAATCATACATCTAATTTTCAAGATACATCTCATAGCATATCAAATCATACATCTCATTTTCATGATACATCTCACAGCATATCAAATCATACATCTCATTTTCATGTTACATCTCACAGCATATCAAATCATACATCTCATTTTCAAGATACATCTCATAAATATCATACATTTACATCATTGCATTTCACTTCATCATAACATCTATCTAAGCATTGCATCATCATAAAATAAACACAAGCATATAGAAAGCATGCATCCATAACACATCACATGATCAAAGAAAATGGTGTCACATATATATATATATAAAATGATCAAAATATACAATATCTATCATGTCTATGCCCAATACAACAAAAATAATGATAAAAAATACAAAAGAGACAATGTCTCTTAAGAGTGACTATCTCCTCAGGGAGACGGTCTCGACATAGATGTCCCAGCCCCTAGATCTCCAGGTGGATCCTGTCTATGCGGCCCCGTCACACCTCTGCTCTCTGACCACGAACCAGTCTCTCGAGATCGACTCGATCTTGACTGCTTAAAACTCTGTACTCGGTGCTCCCTAGGCACCACATCCTCGTAATGGCGCCGGTAGTACTCCACCTCCTTGGATCTCAAAGTCAGCTCTCTCAAGGTATCTCTCATTAGACCACCTGCTACCGCTCTTTGCAAGCTCGCTATGAGCTCCTCTGCTCGACCGCGCCGCTCTATCTCAGTGTCACACTTAGTGGTCAATTGTGTAATCTGATGTTGCTGCACTAATAATTGTGCCTGCAGCTGCTGCACTATCACCTGTAGGGTCCTAATAAGGGCGTCCTCCACATGAGTCAGAATCCAGACCCATAGGGGTACTTGTGAAGGGGTACCCCCTGTCCCTCTACCTATCCTCAGTGTTGGTGGAGGTAAGACATCAGTCCTCCTCCTCTGGGATGGCCGTCTCACCTCATCAGTCCCTCCCACCTCTGCCACTCTCCCCTCACCCCTTGCTCCAATAGCCAAACCTCCTCTACCTCTATCCATCATAGCTCATCGAACTAGACTCTCCTCCCGCACCCCTCTATCACCCCCATCTCTACCTTTGTCTCCTCTCCTCCCTAGATCTCTTCTCCCTCATCCCCATCTCCTCCTCCCTCATCCTCATCATCATCAAAAGCGGGCCGCATCTCCACTGGATCTGATATCCTCACCAGGGCATGAGCTCCAAACAATCTGGCAAACTCATCCATCATACCAGCATCTAGTATCTCTGAGGCATAGTCCCATATCTGGCCCACTAACTACGTAAACTCCTCTACGACCACTGCATTGTCAATAGTCAGACCTCAATCTGGTATGTCCTACCTCTAGCGCGCATACAAATAAGTCCCCTATGGTATCCCTTGCTACTGACCATACTGCCCCAAAACTCTTGTAACCAAAAATCTCTCGATCACAAATAGGGTACGACCTATCAAAAATCGGGTCATGAAGACATATGGCATCTCCAACCCATCCTCAGCCCAAACCTTGCAACCTCTGTATGGTCGCCATACGATCGTATCAATGTCATCCAATACCCTCCTCCAATCCTCCATCTTTCCCAACTTTCACTGGACAAGTAATCCCTTGTATCCATATGCGTATGCACACCCAATAGGCCTATCTCTATCCACCAATGGCCTAGCTGCGGGAATGTACTCCTAGCACCATACCTGTAGAAGTGTCACGCTAGCTGGCAAACTACCGTAACCTAGGTAGACTACCTCATGCAAGTCCCTATACAAATGGGCTAGCATAGCCGATCCCCATGCAAACCTGTGGCCCTGTGTAACCATCTCCTCCAACACCAGTCCCCATCCCACAGATAGTCCCTTCGACCTATGGTCAAGACATAAAAAACCACCTATAAAACCTGCCAATACCGATGGAAGAGGCGCATAGTCCAAATCCAGAAACTCCTACCACAGAATCTTATATCCACACACTGTATCATCGTGAAATATCCGATCAAGTGCCTTTGTCCTGCCCTCCTCTAACTGCTCATAAGGTAGTGGTGCACCTACTATAGGTATGCGCATGATCCGGTAACAATCCTCTGGGGTCACTATCATCTCCCCTATGGCAAAGTGGAAGGTATTCATGTCACTGTGCCATCTCTCTGCCAGCGCTGTAAGTAAACCCCGGTTCACAGTAAACCGAGGCATATCTAATAGGGAAGACAGACCGCATCTATCAATAATGTCTAGATCAGCCAGTGCCAACTGTGGTATCAATGCCCATGGTCTTGGGAACCGCTTGTGTGACTGAACCACTCCCAATCACTCCTATCAAACAACAAAACAAGTCCAATATCAGTTTCTTCATCAAAACATAGATATCAAAATCAAAATCACATCAAAAACCATATCAACTTGTAACACAACTCAAGTTTTCAAAAACCATATCAAACTTGTAACACAACTCAAGTCCCCATATCACATCAACTTGTAACACAACTCAAGTTTCCAACCCATATCAACTTGTAAAACAACTCAAGTTCCACAATCATATCAACTTGTAACACAAATCAAGCTCCACATATATTAACTTGAAACAATGCAAATAAAATCAAGTTTATATCAATTCCACATCAATATCTATGAATAACTTGAAAAATTGCAAATCAAACCAAGTTATATCGGCACTTATATTGGACAAACTATCAAAACCATGATAGAAAACACATAAATGAAATATTTACACCTATCCCAGCAAAACTGACCTTATCCTATCAATTTTCCTCACTCGCAAATCATCTTTTCTTGCTAAAATGACCGTAGGCACTAACTAAATTTGGCTACATGCTAGATTGACTCTATGCGCTAACCCATTTTCTCCACGTGCTATCCTATCTACCCCGCGTGCTAGATTCACTCTATGTGCTACCTATTTCTTCCAATGCACCATCTAATCTACCCTAAGCGCTAAACATATCTGATGCACTAACCTATCCTGCGTCTATGCTACCTATTTGACCCTATGCGCTAGGTTTAACCTACGCGCTACTTATCTCTACCCATGTGACTCCCTGTGTACCCAATGCACTAGGTTTACCTAATGCGCTACCTATTTTACGTTCTGCGCTACCTTGTGTCCTTAATGTGCTAATTTACATTTATGTGCTAACCTAGCAAATTTGTGCGCTAACCTAGCAAATTTATGCGCTACCCTAAGTTTTCGAATGCTACCCAAAATTGAAACCCTTATGCACTACAAAAAATTTTTGTATGCGCTAACCAACGACCCCTATGTGCTAAACCGAAAAAACCGCATGCCAAAATTCAAAACATGACCAAAAATGATGAAATAAAAAATCAAAAGGGGGTCAAAAAGGTTGACTTACCATTGGTCCATATGCAGCAGGCCTTCAATACCTCTGAACACGCTTAAATCGATGTGTAGAATATGGGATAAGCATTTTGTCTTCTCTCCAAAAGTCTTTCTCTCCAAAGTCAACAAGCACAAATGAGACAAAACAATGCACTTTTCCCCTTTTATAGGGTGAAATAAAACTAGGGTTAGGGGATTGAGCATATAATTTGCTCGTGGTCTTCCTTGTACCCTCGCACACATCCATATCAGGAGATGAATCAATTATTAGCACTCCACATAGCCAACATTTTACAATGCAAACAACAATTATCAAATCAAAACAAATTTTCCATATTTTTGATTCATCTCCCGAGGGGGAATTATCAACTTCAATTATCAAAACTGGGGCATGACATATCTCAAAACAACATAAAATTTTTATTTGATCATAATCATGATTACACATCATTTTCTTTGAATTAACATGTGCACACACATCACTTCAAAGAGGGGCAAAATGTAAACGTATAAAAATGACCATATTCCTAAATGAATATCTTATGTTCATTTCTTAATTTAATTAAATCCAATTTAATTGAATTACTCACATTCCTCTATTTAATTAAGTAAATTACTCAATTTATTTAAATTAAATTCACTAGACCTCTTTTACCATTTAATAGGATAAATCATTTTATTCAATTAAATCCCCTATCCACTTTTTAATTAAATTCAAATTTAATTAAATAGTTTATCCTAAATTGAATAAATCTAATTTATTTAATTTCCCCAATTGCAACCAAATTGAATTAAATTCATTTTATTCAATTAAATCCTATTATCCCTCCATCCACTTGCAAAATCCTACATCTCCCACTTGCTTCCTAAACCCTATTTCTAACCCCTTCTAGACTCTTCTAATCACTTATAAATTAACCTAACCCATCTCCTAAATATTGTCACATGCTTAAGTAAGGGGAAGTCACTTCTCAAACCCTTAAAGTCTTTGATAACCATTAAAGGCTTCAAGTCTCCAACAACTTTCTCTTCCAAACCATTAATGGTTAACTCAACCCTCTAGCATGATTAGAGACTTTCTCTAAACTCAACCTCCATGTAACCCAAGGGTCTCATCAAGCATTTATTTCTTTGACCATGGTTATCCTTAATCTTTTGCACAAGAGTTTATCCTTTGGATAAAACCTTTATCCAATGGGTCATCCTAACGCAACTATAACCCTTATCCCCTAAGATAACCATGAGGTCTTCTCAAGCATTTAATGCTTCTTACATCTCCTCATTCTTCTTACATCTCCTTTCAACCAACCCTATGTTGCCAGTTGTCACCATTTCATTGGTGAAAATTGTGAACATGGATTGAGCAACTTTCAAACTCAACCCTTGATTATCTCTTTCAATCCTGGCCATCCATTGCCCTATTTTTACTATAAATAGAGCTCTCCATCCTCCATTTTAAGCATCATACTTAGACTAAAATCCATCCAAGGTTTAATATATCATTTGTGCTCATCATTTTGCCTCTCTTTTCAATAGAAATTAATCTAAATATGTATGTTTAGAGTATTTTCCTTATCATTTAGCTTAATCATAGACTAGTATATCATGCTAGGATAGTCTTTCTACTAATCTTGTCATCTTATAATCTAGTTCATTGCATTTATAGGATCATGCATAGCTTAGGATACATTTCATCTTAAAATCAACCAAAGCATCCCTCGTTCTTGCATTTGTCATCCCTAAACCACTTTTCTCAATGATCTAAGAGCAAAGAAATTTGTTTGAGGGACCTTGTGAGATATAGAACCATGGAACCAACCTTGGGAAGCTGAGTCATACTTCATGACTCCATAGCTTGCACCAAGAAGTCCTGTGGGTGTGTGGCCAAGTCTCCCTAGAGCTTCATTTTTCACATTTCAAGTTCTATCAATGCGCTTTTCCCGCATACACATGCTAGCCCACGCAATCAAATTGGTAGCAAAGATTGACCCACTAAAATATCTAGTCAGCAAAGCTGTTCTCACAGGGAGGTTAGCAAAATGGCTTATGATCCTAAGTGAGTTTGACATTCAATACACAGAATGGTGGGCCATCAAAGGACAAGCAATTGCAGATCAATTGGTAGAAGCACCACTCCCAGACCAACACCCACTACAGGTGGAATTTCCAGATACGGATGTGCTCACTATCACAACTAATCAATGGACACTATACTTTGATGGATACTATACACAACATGGATTAGGTTCTGGCATCGTATTTATTAATCTAGAAGGAGATATGATTTCAAGATCCTACAAATTGATGTTCCCCTGCACCAACAACTTTGCCGAGTATGAAGCCCTAGTTATTGGTATCAAAATGGTCATAGAATGGAGAATCACAGAATTGAAAGTCTATGGAGACTCTCAATTAGTTATCAATCAGATCAATAATGATTATCAAACCAAAGATGATAAGCTGATGCCCTACAAACACATGGTGGATGATTTCAAAAAGTACTTTATGGACATCACCTTTGAGCAGATTCCAAGTTTGGACAATAGAGCTCTTGATGCAATGGCCACCATCACCTCACTCTTTCAAATTCTAGATAAATAGAATCATTATAAATTCCTTGTAGAGCAATTATTTTCCCAAGCCTATGACAATTCAGGATCCCAAGTCATTTGTGCCTTGAACAGTTCTGATTCCCCCTTATACGGGAAGACCTATGCCTATCTCAAAGACAATACCCTCCCACCAAACCTATCTTGTAACAAAAAAACAAAGCTTTATATGACAAGCAGACTACTATACCTTAACCATTGGCACACTTTATCATTGAGGTCTTGATGGTACTCTTCTTCGATGCCTTGATCATAACAAATTTGACTCTTCCTTACATGAGCTTCAAAAAGGTATTTGTGGCACACATTCAAGTGGTCCTACTCTTTCCAAGAAACTTCTACAGATGGGATATTATTGGCTGACAATGTAGAAAGAGTCCTATTAGTTTACTGGGAAATTCCCTAAGTGCCAAATACATGGCAATCTCATACATGCACTAGCACAGGAGTTGCAACCATTCACCACATCATGGCCTTTCTATCAATGGGGACTAGACCTAGTAGGAAATATTCATCCTTCCTCATCAAATGGACACAAGTTCATCATCATGGCCACTGAGTACTTCACCAAATGGTTTGAGACAGTCCATTGACTATAGTTACCGACAAGCAGATATCGTCCTTCATCTTGAACTACCTCATCTATTGGTATGGCATCCCTAGTTCTATTATCATAGATAATGGATGACATTTGAAGAATTAGGATGTACAAGAGATTTGTGAGTGATTCCATATCCAACATCATTTTTCAAAACTATATTATCCACAAGGGAATGGCCAAGTAGAGGCATCAAACAAAATGATCTTGAAGATCCTCAAAAAGACAGTGAATGATTTTGGTAAAGATTGGCATGTCTAGCTTAACCTTGCACTTTGGGCATACTAAACAAGTATTCACACACCCACATGAGCTGTAGAATATTCATTGGTGTATGGATCATTAGTTGTCCTACCTATTGAATTAAAAATTCCATCACTTAGGGTATCATTTAAAGGCCTCATTCTGGATGAAGAGTATCGAGTCAACAAGTTGCAAGAGCTAGAGCTGCTAGATAAACATTAACAACATGCCTTTGATCATCTCAAAGTATATCAACAACGAATGTTCTGAAGTTAAAATCACAAGGTCATGCCAAGGACATTCAAAATTAGTGATCTAGTCTTAAAAGAAAATCCCCTAAATTAACAAGATCGAGAAAAGAAGGGAAAATTTGAACCTAACTGGTTAGGACCCTTTGTCATCATATCAACTTATGTATTAGGAGCATATCAGTTATCAACTTCAAAAGGGGGCGTGCTTGATGAACCAAACAAAAAAATCCATCTGAAGAAATTCTACACTTGAGTTGTCCAATGCACAGATCAAGCAAAAAATTAAAAAAGTATCATAAATCATCACTAGGGTGAAGACCTGGAAAACAAGCACCTTGTGACACAAACAAAAAAAAAATGAGAAAAATGTAAAAAAGAATTAAAAAAATGAAAAACAAATAAAAAAGTGCAATAAAAACAAGTGGTAAAATCCTGGCGATAGACACTATTTGTGATAGAGTGGCTCCTCTATCTATCAATACTTGTATCATATCTTTGGCTCCATCTAATCTAAGCCCATAGCCTCCACAAAACACTTATATTATACATGCAACGTTATCTCGGACATACTTAGCATAGTCACTATCCTTGATTATCTGAATAGTTATACGTATCATATCCCACCATGGCTTGGTGATCAGTGTAAATATGCATATCAAAGTAGTATCAATATCAAGGGGCAAAATCCTGACCTCGCTAGGGGCATTTTGCCTTGAGGGTTTTAGACATTAGACCAAACAGGTAGCAAGACAACAAAGATCAGAACAACCAGTAGTGACCACAATAATACAAGAAGGCTAGACATCACAGAATTGAACTGATTTCAACAGGACAAAATGTCTATTTTCCATATGTTTTATTTTGACAAGAATACATTTTAGATAGCATGCATGTTTACTTATGGTTGTTGATATTTTTTCTTATCATATCTCCTAAGCGACTCAAGGATGCTTCAAAGACTAGAGAAGCAAGGGAGGAATGTGATGTTTTATTTTTCTACTATTTGGGAGTGAAGCCTTCTACTATACAAATTTGTCTTATGATGTGATTAGGTAACATATCACTAAATACATCTTGGATTTCTATTGGACTAAGGTTAACTCTTGTCTATTTTATGCAAGAAACACTCAGGTCATCTTAATTCCATTATACCTCGATGCTTGTGTCATCTTGCAATATCAAAAATCATGTAAGTTATACTCAGGTCATCATGGTTCAAATATATCATGTTACTTGTATTAAGTTTCAACATATCAAAGGCTCAATGATGATAAAAAGGAACCACTAAAAATTTGATCAAAAGGATGAGTATCATAGAGGGTACACTTCATATCATTATCATATCATTTTAAAGTGCATTTAGTTACATTATCATATCATTTTAAAGTGCATTTAGTTGCATTATCATGTCATTTAAAGTGCATTTAGTTGCATTATCATATCATTTAAAGTGCATTAAGTTACATTATTAGATCATTTGCATTTTACTATACATATCATATGCACATGCACATCATCATCATTGCATATTAGTTACAAATAATCATACATAAGCACATCAAATCACCCTGTTTCTCCCTTAGATGCACCAACATCAACACATCTAAATCTGCCTACAACATGGTATCAACAAAATGTCAATTATCTATCAATTGATCAAATCAATCAATCAATTATCCTATCCACTCACATGAGATCTTAATCAATCTATTTGGGCACCTATCAGTGATGAAAGTCACACTATCATTCAAGATTTTTGATCATAAACTTTTATCAATCAGGAGGGACCATCTTAGCCTATCCTATCAGTGACATAAGTCACACTATCATTCACGAGTTTCAATCATAAAATCTTATCATGTCTATCCTATCAGGGGCAAAGCCATACAATCATCAAACTTGTAGTTAAATCAATAACTATTATCAGTTAGAAGGTTCATCGAAACTATCCTATCATGGGCAAAGCCATACAAAATTCAAAACTTGAAGTTAAATCAATATTCAAGCTGGTGGTCAAACAAACCTATCCTATCAGTGACGTGATCATGATCATTTATTTGTGTCTTATATAGGATGTATCCTTCCTGAAACTAGATATGATCATCTATCTTTGTCTTATACGAGATGTATCCTTCCTGAAAATAGGCATTTTGAACTATCTTTGTCTTATACAGGATGTATTCCTGAAACCAGACACAATAATCTATCTTTGACTTACACAGGATGTATCCTTCCTAAAACTAGACTTGAACTCAATCCACTCAATGCAGTCAATTTTATCAATCATCTAACTGAGAAAATGCATCAACACACTCAAGGAATTGACATTTTCTTGGGCAACAAATAAAGTCAGCCTTTTTAGGGTTTTATTACAATGTCGGTTTTCATCAACGAAAAACGGCAAATTTTTTATTTCTCGGGGGCTGCCACCCCCGAACCCCCACTTTTCTCGGGGGCGGCACATTTCAACATTAAATCACCTTTGACCTTTGGTTAGAGACTTTCCTCTAACTTAACTATCCTTTTAAATCATGAGTCTCTTCAAAGAATTTTTCTTTGACTAAGGTAACCATTTAACCCTTTCACATTCATTTATCCCTTGGATAAAAGGAATATCAATCAACCTAACCCTAACCCAACCCCCTAGGGTAACCATCATGTCCCCTCAAGCATTTAATGCTCCTTATCTCTCCTCTCAATCATGCTCATGGTGACACTTGTCAACATGGGATTGGGTTGAAAGTGTCACATGGATTGAAGATCATTCAATCCTAACCCTTGTTAATATTACTCAATCTTAACCATCCAACTCCCCATTTCTTATATAGATAGATCTTATTTCCTTCATTATCATCATCCTAGGTTTTTGTATCTAAGTTATGCTATTTTCTTGTGTGCAGGTTATCAAGTAGTCTCATTTGCCTCTTTTCAAGCTTAAGCATTTAGGAGCATTCTAGTATTAGAATTATCATGTTAGAATAGAATGTTAGAATAGTATAATAGCATTATCATAGCATGTTAGTTTCTTTATCATAACTTAGTATTATCATAGCATTATCATGTTAGGATAGCATATCATACTAGCATAATCTTCAATTTAATCTCATCATCTTACACCATATCATATCTTTTCATATTCATATCATGCTAAGATCTTAGTTTAACTTGCATTTAGATCTTTTATCATATATCCCTTATTCTTGAGGTTGTCATCTTAGAGATCAAGTGGTCTTCCAAGCTGAAAGCCACCTTGATTTGAAGGATCCTTGGAGATAGAGAACAATGAGACGTGCTTAGAGCTTTTATTTCATTTACTTATGTTCTATGTCTCATTGATCTCTAACACAATATTTCATTTGTGTGCTTGAGTTGTTTGTGTCTTTTTTTGCATATTCCACACTTTTTATCATACACATACTTTATCAAGAAAACCCCATTGTCATTGTTTTAAGTTGTGCAATGTCTTATATGGGGTTTTATACATTATTCAACTTCTTTTAGTTTTCTCTTTTCTACTTTATGTACTTTTAGGTTAAAAGTAAAAAAAAGTTTAAAAACCACATCATATTAGAGAGTTTCCCCTCTAAAAGACAAGGGAAGAATTCAATCTCATATAAATCTCTTCAATTATTTGGATATTTGTCATTGCTTGTTGGGCGAGTCTCTTTGAAATATCTAGTATCAAATGTTTTTACCAACAATATGCAAATTTCGTGGTTACATCTCCCCTCATTTAAGGTGCATTTGAATGTTCAAATAATAATACATCTCATAGTATGCAATACTCATAAATGAACATGGAAAAATGATAAAGGCTAGGAGAAACCTAGAAATAGAAAGAGAAGGTAGAATATAGAATATGGAGAAGACTTGCATATTTTCTCAACTTTTTTCAAGAAGGACACTAAGAACTCTTATATCTAGTTATGGATAATGAGAGTGCAGGAGCTATCAAAATATTTAGATGGCTCTTTCACTTTATTTTATCCAATGTGTGAGTGCAATTGAGTGGATTTCTATTGAAACAAGAATAATCTTGATGTAATTGATGGATTTTTTATGAAAGAAGAGAAACAAGAATTTACTAGCAAGTGGATTGATGAAAATAGATGATAATGATTTAATTTATACATTATTAGTGGAAAAATTAGAGGTCTTAGATGGAGAGTTGAGATTGTGACAAAGGATGGAGGCTTAGCCTTTTAAAAAATCATAATTTGGATGGTCAAGAGAGTGACATGTGGTTAGGGTAACATGGCTAGGTATACTCACACATTGAGAGGCTTATAAGTTTGATATTTAGAGAAGCTAAAGTGGAAGAAAGGTGGAAGTCAAAGATGTTTAACACTACCAAATCTTTAAAAGGGGGATGAATCAACATGTATTAAAACTTAACCAAATTTGATCATTTACTTATTAATCATTCATTTACCACAATTGTAGAAATAAAAAATTGAGAACACACAAGCAATCACACATGAGTACCAACATTTTAATGTCAAAAAATCAATGTAGAAAAAACTATGGTGAGAATTATCTTGAACTATATAATAAATAGGTTAAAATGCTTAGACCAGAGGCCAAGGAGATCATTTCCCTTGAGAAGGACTTGCAAGATTGAGGCACACAACCTCAAGGAAAGATACAATAAGGACTTTTGGTCACTAAAGATCACTTGTTTAGGGAAAGTTACACAAATTATGAATGATCAACATTAATAGAGCTAAACTAAAAAGATCTACATCCACTGAAATATTGATTATATTTCACAATTTTAAACACATTAAAAATTGCCAGCATTACTACTTTGCCATGCTTCTGAATCATTTTATATTCACTTTTCACAATAGATACAACATCTACCTCAATCTCCACAATGTTTCATCCTTTATATACCATTTGCAACCACACTAACATTAATTAGGCTGGCCTAATTAGATATAACATGTAAATATAGAACAGTCAACCCAAAAACATTCTCCAAGACAATGCTAAAGGAAAATGAAATGTGTGAGGCATCACACCATGTCAGTGCACCTTCCAAACCACTCCTATAATTCTGCACAAAACCACATGGACCAAAACATTATAGGTCAACCCCACATGTTAATACTATTAACATGCACCAACACAACTTACTCAACCATCAATGAAGACACTAGAGAATACTTATGAATGATTATCATAGAAACATTTGACATCAAGAAACCTAAATAAATGATCCACATCAGTCCAACCAACTAAAGAAAGAAGAATACAACTCATTCATGTATACTATTTCTCTATTATAATGTCAATCAAAACTCATACCAAATTATCTTGAACTGTAGAACAATTGAGATTGTGATAATTGAAATATAATGAGGATTTAAATTTAACAACATCATATTTCAACCACATGAATAGATTATAGATATCTACAACAATTCAAACTAGAAAACCTGACTAATAGACTATCCCTTGAAATAATCAAAGTTAGCTGAATGTTAACTATGAACCTCAAAGATCATCACTAAAGCTTGGAAAACTAGACTACATCCAAACCAAAAAACTTACCAAGTGACTAAAAAATAAACCAACAAGTTTGACACCAATGAGAACACAAACTCATATTTACAACAATATCCCCCTTTAGCATTGATGGAAACACTTGTGCCAACTCAAAGCACTTATCTATTCATCAAACACTTCTCCCCCTTTGACATGAAGGACAAAGGGTTCCTCCTTAACACAAACTCAAAAAACTATAGAAAACTCCCCTATCTACAACACCGCCTCAAAATTGAATGTAACTTGAAAAATAAAATTGTACATCCAACTTATCCTCATATGTACATAATCAAAATTATCTTATTGAAAAATATTTAACCATCTTGCTAGGCTGGTTGCCCTTGTTGGGTTGGGGGTATGATATCCTTATGAATGAACTACAATTGAGCCCAAATAACATTCCAATCAACTATCATAAAGACCAAAATCTTGTGTTGATTCTTTATCTTCAAAAGAAGATTCTCTGCCTCAACACGGCTAGTTGAAAACTTTACTAATTTACTCAACTCCTAAGACTATTCATAAATTTTCACCATGCTAGTAAGATACATATCTACAATATCTCTCAGATGCCCAAAACCCTTCTTGGTCTACTCTTTTTATCAGCTAGTAGTTTAAGCTTAAATTACAAGTTCTCTATTTGTAATCTCTATCCTCCTTCTAGTCTATTGAACTAGAAAATTGTAAATTTTTGCTTCAAAATTATTAATCCTTTTCTTAATTTCTTTTATTGACTCTGGTCATTAATGACAAAATTTATATACATTTACAACATTACATACAATCTAGTCAAAAACACTTAAATACTTTCCTTTAGTTGAGTGTGTGAATCTACATACTTATTCACCAACTGTCCTAATCTCTTTTCATCTACCTTTTTCTTTGTATCCTCCAAAATTGTAACTTCCATATTAGAAGCATAATATTTTAATCTAATAAGTAGTGCCTGCAACTACTTTGCATCACTTAAAGTCTCAACCACCTTTAACTCTAAAAATTTTTCATGGAGAAACTTTACTCTATCATTGATTAATTCAGTGAATTTTATGTGAGGCATAATATATCTCATCCTTTTCTTGTGATGAAGAATATCACTCATATGCAACATATGGAGGGGTGAAAACTAGTCCAAGTCCATCTTGCCATGAGACATAGGCACCTATAGAACCCCAAATTGTATTATCGGTTAAAACTTCATCTACAACTACAATTACTTTGTTCCAAAGTCCCTAAAGAATCTAAAATATTCTCCAATTGTCATCTTTATCTTCTCAACCTCTATTTTCTTCTCATTCTCCTTTTCCTTCTTTAGACTCTTTTCATTCCTCTATGAATTCTTCTCTTCCCTTGTCTCTTCCTTCTTGCCTTTCTCTTCTATATTTTATTCTATTATCTCCTACTCCAAATCCTCTTTCTTCTCCTTCTCTACATCTTTTAGAATTTATACTAAAAGATATATCATTATAGAATATGGTAGATTAAAAAGCTACACAATTGAATTAAGAAGAATAACAAATATATTATTATGGATTGTGGAAATTTCATGATTTCAATTTCTACATATACTTCCTCCACATTCTAATCTATGTCTAGTAGATTACTTGGATCAATCTGCAAACAAACATCTTTACTCTTCTAGTCATTTTTTTTCTTTTCTGGATCTATCTTAATACTCATCTCTCCTAAGCTAGTTCCTATGTTTATCTTCTCTGAAGGAGAAGACAAAGTCTTCTAAGGTTCTTTAGTAGCCTTCATTTCTCTTTGTTCATTTTCTTGATATCTATCATATCATCTCCCATGATAAAATTCACTCTTTATTTCATTTTAAATGTTGTGTTTAGAGTCTACACTATCTTGGCTCTATCATCCTTTGATAATGGGCTAGACACCATATCCAACACTTAAGCCCTCATAATTGACTCCTTTATTAGTACATCCTTTCTCTTCTTCCTCAAAACTTCTAATAGATTCTTAGGCAATTTTTCTCCTATGTCACTTATAGTTTTATCAAAAGTAATCAAATAGTTGATCACAACCTTATTAATCTTTTGTTTGTCTATTGGAGGTGCATCTAGATACAACCCAACATAAAAATCTAATGAATCATGCTCACATATAGCCATTACCAAACTATCAAGATCTAATTGATAATAGTCTAGATCATCCTCATCTTTTTTCTTCTTTTCTTTTGGATTTGTTATTTTTTTCTTCTTCTCCTCTTTTCTCTTCTTGGTAGGGGTGTCTACTAGAGAGACAAAAGTTATTTTCACTGTATTCAAAGACATTGTTTCCATTTTTTCCTTCTTCTCTTCTTCAATCTTTGTTCTTTTATTCCTTGTATGAATCATAAATATTTATTTCTATACTTCTTCATCAGTACTGCTGCTCTCAAATTATTTAATATTAGGTTCTTGATCTTCCTTCTTTCTTGTTTCTTTCTACTTTCACCTTTTCCCTTTCTTCTCACTTGTTGTCGATCTAGTAGGGTTTCCAAAGGAAACTATCTTCACCAAACAAGAGGTGGAGACAAATCTAGACCTCCTCTATGCTTGTCTAGATGACTTGTCAACACATGAGTCATACCAAATAATTCATATATAGATGTAGATTGATTGCCTAATATAGCCTCTCCATCATTTTCTCATTCCCTTTCTCCACTTTCTCTTTTCTCATCTTGGAAAATATTTCTTCTATGGTACCTATTTATGGTGAAAATAGATAACAACAATATTGAAAGACCAAATGAATTCAACCACAAAACCCTAGCCTAACAACAACATGTTAGGCCCAATATGGAAAGCTAATGTACTAAGAGGGGAGGGGTGAATCAGTACTCCAAAAAATTTCTTGAATAATAACTTTATTGTTATACATAAACAGAATAGTGTAGTAATATTAAATAAAGTTAAAGTAAATAAATAACAATCATACATGATTCACTCCATAACACATATATTTTGGTTACGCAGAAACTCTTGGTTAGAGAGAAAAACTATGGTGGGGATGGCACCCACAACTTCACTACTGCAATAATAAAGAGTGCTTGGTTAGAGCTACATTTTAGCTATTTCTGATAGCTTACCCTGTTAGGAGTAACAAGATCTGTTAGATCTACCTTGCTAGAGGATTTTATAACATTTAATCTGAATGTTGCACCTAGTTAGAGGCTTTACAATTTATAGACTTGATTAGAGTCTTTTACCCTGTTAAAGGTTTCTCTTTTAACTTCACAATATTACAATAAAATCATTACAAATATCTGCAACTTTACATCTGAAATGTTATAGCAAATTAAATGTGCTCAAAATAGACTACCTTGCTTATAGCATACTTCGATAACCCATATATTAACTCGGTAAACCCTTTTGTTTACTCTATTCTTTGACTGTTCTCTAAAAACATTCTCGGTGACCTCTGTGTCTCTGTAACAGTCTTCTTACACACACATATACACCCTTAACTTATGTTGTATAAATAGATCTCTTAAAACGGTGATCTAATTCATTGCTTCGATCTTACAAACATGATTCCTCAAATGAATAACTATACAAAATATTTCATTGGTTAGATTGATCTCAAAATCATACGCAATCTTCTAGTGCAATTTCCAATGTAATAACGGTTTGATGTGCCTCGATCTTGTAACATGTTTTCATATGCATGTCCAGGTTCAATGTATCTGGTAACATGTTTCACTTGGTAGACAACTCAGTGTATACTGTGTTCTATGACTACTTTCTTCTATAACCGACTAGACTGTGCATACCGACTGCATAATTTGGTAGTGCTAACCGACTAGAGTATATAGTATGACTTTAAATATAAAAACTAATGGCAACTTGATAAGTAGTAACAATCTCCCCTTTTGACATTAGTTGAGATGTTTGACAAAAACTACTTTCAAAGTCATAACTGAAAAATCTATATATATTGCAAAATGTCTATACTTGACAACATATACAATATTCAATGAAATAGTATAAACAAATATACTCCCCTTATCATTATACTATACATAACTCTAATTTTGCATGCTCGGTTCTATGCTTGTGTGCTCTACTTACTATCATTGGATACTCTGCATACTCTGCTCGGTATACTCCCCCTGTATACAATATTCTGAATACTATATCAAAACTATATCACTCCCTTAATATATTATATTACTCCCCTTATATAGTATCACTCCCCCTTTTTGACAAACATCAAAAACTTAATTTCCATCTGGGGGTAGTAACTGATCAAAAATATATTTATACTTTTTTCGGGTTGATCAATGATGGATTTGTTAGAACTTAATTAGCTGATGTCTAATAACCTCAATGTTGCTGCCTTCAATAACAAATTTGCTGATCAAATGAAGTTAGAAGCAACACTTTGTGATGAACAGTGAGTGTCACTAGGATAGAAGCAACACTTTGTGATGAGCAGTGAGTGTCACTAGGATATAGTATCATAAGCACTAAGATAAAAAGAAGCATTTTGTGATGAACAGGGAATGCCACTTTGACTGACACAACTGATTTGCTTGACTGTAGGAGTATCTACCTATGCTAGAGTCACGAGAGAGATTCCTGTCGACTCAGAGTTTGCGAGCAGAGCTGATAGTTGAGGAGAGAGAAATGGTTCAGGCTATGGACCTGCAATATATTTTGTATGTGCTTGAGTTTCAGGCGAACATGGGGTTGTTGATTGCTTTAGCTGAGAGATGGTACTCAGAGACTTGCACTTTCCATTTGCCGATGGGTGAGATGGCAGTAACTTTAGAGGATGTATAAGGTGATTGTAGCCATATGTATTTTGACATCATTGTATCATGACACTTATGATTTTGATATATATATGAGATAATTCATCTTTGCAGCAGCTATATGCATGTGTCCCTATGTGATGCTTCTATATGTTTTATGTTGTATGTTTCTATGTGATGAGATGTTTCATGATGTATGTTTCTATGTGATGGTTATGATATGGATACAAATATGTACATGATGTAATGCAATATTTTTGTTCTTTCATGTTTTTAATATGTTATGCCAATGCAAATGTGAATGTATGAAATGTAGATAAATATGATAATGCAAATAACTATTTACATGATGCAAATGTAAAATGTGCTAATATGTGTTGTGTGCAGGATGTGATGCAATTGTGATATCTATATGTATGTATGAAATGCTTATATGTGGTAATGCAGGTGCAAACTACATGAAATGTAGATATTTTTTTTTTGGTGTGTCATTATACTCAATCGTGTGATAGCAGGCTACACAGACTCAAGAAGGACAATGGAGGTCAATCAAGAAAGGGGGATGAAGGATAGAAGATATGAAAGTGAAAGAGCTTCTTGTGTGTTATGATCATTGAGCTTTATTATGGCAAGTAGGTTATGAAAATCTAGGCATATGTTCGACCCAGAAAGTCATTGTACCTGTTTGCATGGAGATCAGATAGTCACAAACAAGGAATGCCCCAGTTCACACTAGACTCTTAGTGTCCTCATTTCCTTGGACAAGTCATAACATTACTAAGAGACAATCCACAGATAGCAAAAGAAAAATAGGTGACGATACCCCATCCTTGCCTTTCTAGTCAAAGACATCTTGGAGACATAATCTCTAGTTAGAGACATCCTGGAAAAGCTAAAAGACATGTCACCAAAAAATTAAAATCAAAAGAAAACCAAGACTCGACACCAACATCTACTGTAGTGCTCAAATTTAATGTCTCTTGTCACTTGTATAAGTCTTATTTGATTGTGGTCACAATGTTTACTTTCAGAAAAGGATAGATAGCATTGAACCATAATGTTGTCCGAGTCTGTTGAAAGATTTGATTTGTTGAAGCCCATTGTTGCTGATGTGTCTCATCTGAAATTGACTGAATCCATGAAACTGAAACTTTATTGCGAAGAAGATGGAACTTTATTATGGATTGGTGATGCAAATGTTGCTTTATTGTGGATTGTGCATGGATAGACTGAAGAAAATTTGGAAGAAACTGCACTCCTCAGAACGTGTGATGTTCTTAGTTCCACACCCATCACTAGACATAGGATTTGCCTTAGCCACAGGTAGGAGCTGATTTATTATGAATGGAAAGGGGTGAAAAGGAATGTTTTATTATGAATGACAAACCAATCTTAGGTAGATCAATAACAAGCCATGATGGGAATGGGTAAGTTTTATTGTGGATGGATAGGTTGTGAGTGTGTGCAAAGTGAAGGATGAAATGGAATCCTGAAGGAGGGAGGAGCAATGTCTCTACACATGGTGCTGGTGACCCAGTTTTCATCATGGTACTTGCCTAGGGCACCACCGAAGTGGTTTTCACTGTTGGAAAAAAAAATTTTTGTTTTTCAAAAAAAAAATTTGTGTCACAAGGCGCCTGTTTGCCAGGTTTTCACCAAGTAACGATTTTTTTATTTTATGATTTTTTTTGTATTTTGAAATTATTATTTATTTTTTATTTTTTGAATGAGGATATTCTAAAGAGCTATGTGTAAAACCTGTGAAGGTGCATGTTGTTGATAGGATCCTCCAAAGGTTTGCCCTCTGTGATTGAGAGTTGATATGCACTGGATCCATAAGCTTCTATGATGATGTAAGGACCAAGCCAGTTTGGTTCGAACTTTCCCTTCTTCTCTCTATCTTGCTGATTTTTAGGATTCTCTTTGAGAACTAAGTCACCTAGCTCAAATGTGCGAGCGTTTACCTTATGATTGTAGATGCATTTTTCCTTTACTGAATGATGTGTAGCTCGAGTGACTGTCTTCTTTGATAAAGGAATTGAGATAGAATTACTAGTGTGTGGACTACATTTTTCCATATGCATGTCACCTAAAGAAGTTTGGGCATCCCTGATAACAAAGTCCTTCAAGGAAGTTCCATTAAAGGTCCATGATGTATCCTCAAAAGGGAAAGGATGTGTGGAACAAGTAGATGAGTTATGAAGGCTTATGATTGTGAAAAGAAGTGAAAGTAGGATGGCATGATGGAGACTTAATATCAACAAGTATTCTTTTTGACTTAAAATTGTAGAACTTTTGCCCCCAGTTATTTTGATATTAGGGGAGATCAACTCTTGTTCTTTTTTGTTCATAGGATTTTTATCCTTGACTTTGATTTTTGTAGAGTCCAATAACTTTTGATTTTGATCTGGACTAAAGGACTTTTTTTAATTTTTGACTTTTATATTTTGCTTTTCAAAGCTTGATTTGTGATCCTTGGTGAGTAAGGGCTTTTGTGATTCTTATTGATCCAAGTTTGGGAGAGGTCTGGAAATGGAATGAGTGGATGAAATGGTAGAGCTATGTGAGTTCTCAAGAGGGTTGGTGATACACTCAGTAAATTCTTTGTTGGAACCACTCTTAGGACTATTGATATCAAGAGTTGCTTGCACCACTAGAGGAGATTTGCATTCAGACTTAGTAGCCACAACACTAGGTGGTTCACACCCAATTCCTTGGTATTGGAAGTTTCTTGTAGACTATTCCTATTGACTGAATACCTTAGGAGATAGTGGGAATTGATCAACATGAAAGATATACTCACCACATCCCAAGTCTTTAATCTTGAACTTTTCTTTGATCTCTGCTTGTTTTGATGTAGAAGATTTTAATGATTCAAGATCAACATATGCTGATGAAGGAATAGCCTCTCGATTGACTGGGATTGTTATTTCTTATCTATGTAGTAGATTGTTGCAATATATGAATGGATTTGGGTCAGATTTGATGGTCACTTCAACTCCATTGTGTGGGAACTTGATACATCAATGATATGTAGATGGGACTATGCTCATCTCATGAATCCATGGGCATCCCAAGGGTATATTGTATGTGAGATCCAATTCTAGGACTTGACAAACCACATCCTTTGTAACTAGCCCAACTCTGAGAGGTAAGGTGACTGTGCCTTTGGATGAGCGCTCTTCATCATCATATGCTTTGATAGTAAATTTGTTTGTAGAATTCATAACTTTATCTGAATATCCCAATTGTTTAATAGTGCTCAATGTACATATGGAAAATGATAATTTAAATAAATAAAAGTATTTATTTAAATGAGAAATAAGGCTAGAAGAGGATAAATGAATTAATTAAATAAATAAAGATTTATTTAATTAATAGAAGAATTAGGCTAAAATAATTAAATAAATAAAGATATTTATTTAATTAGATTGGACAATTTTAGGTGTCTATAGTACCAAATCTATGTTCATTAGGATCAACCGACATCTTCAATATAATAGAAATATGCTTCTCTACTTAATCTTTTAAAACCTCAAATGGCAATTTAGGTACCCAAGTAGTTCTCTGTTCAATAGCCTCAATATAACAATGATCTCTACTCACTAGAAATGTAAACACATCTTTGTACTTTTAAACCAATTCTATGGGAAACCCATCTGTCTCTTGCATTATATCTTAAAATAATTTAAACCATCATAAATAAATTATATTTTATGTATTTTTTCTTGTGCCAAAAATTCTAATGTGTTGTCTTATTTGTATAGCAATAGTAGAAAAATGATCCCAAACATTATCTCTTACTCCTGAAACATCATTCATAAACATAAAGGCTAAACGGATAATTAGAGATCCATACCTAAATGGATTCTTTCTCTTCTCTATGCTTTCTAGATTGACTAACAGTTGTTGCCTCAATAGTTGATAAAGATCAAACCTTTCTCCTACAACCACCATTTAATGTGCAATGTTTATTTCTATCTACATTGGTATAACCCTCCCAGTTTTGGTAGTAGATCTTATAGACCAAACATTTTGTCACATACTAGATACACAAATAATTGATATCCTCCATAGTCATAGCCCTTCCATCTAATTTCAGACCAATTAACTTAACAACAATATTGTTCTTCACCACATTCTTCATTGGAATAGTGTTGGTGGAGCACAAACCAGTGAATACCCTAATGGAATCCTTTGTAATCTTATGTGGTGGGTCCAAGTACATCACATCATCATGAATATGACTTAGAATGATCTAAATCCATGCCTCTTCATAGATAAAATTAAAAAATTCTTTCCAAATATTCGAACCCATCTTTGGAATATTCTTCTATTGCTTCTTGAAAGTAATTAGGTCATCTTCAATAAGCTCCTTTCCTATATCATGAAATTTTACATGACTTCTTTCATCTCCACATTGATGTATGCCCTAACATCTTTAGTATAAATGACATCAATCAAAACCCTTGAAAATGATCCTTCTTTGTCACACACCTTGCCACATAAAGATAAGGCTTTAAAATAGGTTGTAGATTCAACTCAAGCTCAACAACAATGGGAAATCCAGTTTGTACTTTCATAGACTAAACAAAAAACTTATCCAGTTTATAAAAAAAAAAATCAACTACACTTATTACACTAGGAAACTCATTTTCACTCAATAACTCTTCAAATTCACAACATCAAAAGTGATCATAATAAACTCAAAAAGATAATTTATCCATTGCATCCACCTACTTAGGGCTATATCAATATAAATGTATTTTACTATTATAACTCGTAATGTTGATACTCTATTACTTTAAAATCCAAAAACAACATTATCGATCACCACAAACATTTTGAAATCCTCAAAAAATCCTTCACACAATCTACCATGTTGAAACCAAATTAGGATAAAATATATAGGGGATCCTTAAGATCTACAATCAATTCTCCTCCTAACAGTTCATTCTATCTAGTTTCTGGAAGAGGAATCTACACCACTAATAGGTACAGACCTCCATCCAAATTCCCTTGTAATTTCTTCACCCATTTCATTTGCATTTTCTCCTTTTCTTCATTAATATCAATATTCTTTGTCAAACTAGTATTCTTATTCTTTCCTCTAAAAAACCTAGCAATATTTCTAATTTCATTATAGTTGCATCATGTTGGACCTTATTGTGAACTATTTCTATTTATTTTGACATTTCCATTCCTTTTTATGTTTGATCTACAGACAACACCCTTATGCTCAAACATTTTGCCAGAATAATAGTATACATTGAATTATCGAACATTTATGTACCATAATTCTCATATCCATTCTAGACCATCCTACTTTTGCACACATTTTCTTTATGTCCAAACTTATTGCAATTTTAACATTGACCATTAAATTATTAAACCATAATCTAATTTATACATTTACTAACCCTATGTCGACACTTTATTGCATGAAAAACAGTTACCATTAAACGATGATGAATACTTTGTTTGAATAGGAGGAGGATTTCTAATAATCTTCTTGTTCCAAATTGGAATGAAATTTTTTTGGTCTTTATTAGGGTTCTTCAATTCATCCTTGACCTTTTCCTTTCCTTTATCTTGTACGCTAGGATTTTTAGAAAATTTACCTTTCTCAAACTTAAGTTTTCCTTTGTCTTTTTTCTGCTTCTAAGCAATTAAGATTACATAAAGTACTTCACTATCATCTTTAAGCTTCAAGCCCTTGTCAATTTTTCCTTTTGCATCTTTCAATTTTTTCTTCAACATACATACTTCTTCTTCAAGTTTGGTACATTGTACAGTTTTTCATGTAGATTTGTTTCAAAATCATCAATGGTCTTCTTTCCTTCTTCAAGTAGCTTTGTCAAATAGGAATTTCCTCTTCTACCTTCTTGTACTTTTCCTCAATTTCATCCAAATCTAGAAGAACATATTTCAATTCTCCTTCCATAACCACCCAAACATCCACATTCCACTCATATTGTTCTATAGCATCCAAATACTTTTCTAATCCAATCACAGTGTTCAAATCTCAAATCTACTTTAGTTTTTAGACTACTCCTTCAAGAACCTTTCTTTGATGCTAATTGTTGGATACTACTAGATGCTAAGAGGGGGGTGAATCAACATATATTGTAACTTAAATAGATTTGATCTTTCATTTCTCATCCATTTATTTATCAAAGTGTAAAAAGAAAGAACTAAGAACACAAAATAAATCACACATGAACACCAAGATTTTAATATGGAAAACCCAATGTGAAAAAAACCAAGGTGAGAACTATCTTACTATATGATAAAAAGGATACAATTTTTAGGCTAAAGGTCAAGGAGATCACTACTCTTGAGAAGGACATGCAAGACCAAGATGCACAAACTCAAGATAAGATATAATAAGGACTTGCAGTCATAAAAGATCACTTTTTTAGGGAAAGATGCACAACTTATTAATAATAAATATTAATAGAGTTTAAATATAAATATCTGCACCACTTAAATTTTTATTATAGTAAATAGTTTAAAATTGACTAAAAATTACCTTCATTATTATTTTTCTATACTTCCAAACCTTTTTCCTACTTCACATTCACTTTTTACAACACATATAATATCTACCTCAATCTCAACAATGATTTCATCCTTTACATACCAAAATATTATAAACTGAACCTAAATGATAACATTGCTAGCGCACCAAAACAACTTACTCAAACATCAATGTAGACCACTAGGAACACTTGCAAATGACCATCATATCAACACTTGACATCAGAAAATCCAAATAAATGAACTGCATCGCTTCAACCAAGTGAAGGTAGAGGAATACAATGCATTTCTATATACTATTGTCTATTTCAGTACCAATCAAAATGCATACCAAATTAACTTTAGCTATAGAACACTTAAGGTTTTAATAACTAAAATATAATAAAAATCTAAATTCAAAAACATCATATTGCAAGCACACGAACATATAGTACATATCTACCACAATCTAGACCAAAAAGCTTGATTGACAACTTGTTCACCGAAACAATCAAACTTAACTGAATATCAACTATGGACCTCAAAGATCGTCACTAAAGATTAAAAAAATCCATAAAACATCATGGTATGTCATCAAAAGTATCAGCAAGAAGGCTACATACATCTGCATGAGCAATACACCAATGCACTATTACTACACTCTACAAGACTACATTCGGACCAAGAATGTTACTAAGTTTTACATTTAGATCAACAACAAAATACCAATTTTGACATCACTGCCAACATAAACTCATATTTGCAACAAACAAATATGACATAGGGGAGAAAGAGGAAAGTGTAGGCACCCACACATTTTTGCCAAATCAATGAGGAGACTAGTCAAAGGGTGAGGTGGAGTGTGATCAAGATCCATGCACACACACACATGTGGGTCTTGAATAAGATACACTTGTCATATGATGGCATGTTTGGTGATTCAAAGAAATTCTAAATTGTGAAAAATACTAACGATGTCTAGTTGAGGGATTAATTACCCACTTAACTAAGATAAGAAGAATTAATTAGTCAAGGGTACGGTTGAGTTAACTAAACTAATTAACCTTAAATGAAATGGGGAAACATAATAAATTAAATATAATTTAATCACTTACAAGGATGAATAATAAATAATTAAAAGAAATTGAAAAGGTGGTGAATTTTAGAAAATAATTAAATAACTCATAATTTATTTATTTAATCATATAAAAAGAATTAATTTTAGGGTGTCTACCAGTAATAGAAGTGGTGTCATGTCAGAAATATAAAATCAAGCATCAATCAACAAGAAAAAATAATAAAAGAAATGTGAAGGAATGATTCCTTGTCAAGAGAGCACTAAAGAGGTTTTCAAGTGATCTCTAGAAAAGGGAAAAACAAAGGTTAGAAATGTATAGAGGATTGGACATAAGGAGGACTAGAAGAAAAAAAAAGGAATTCAAATGAATGGTGGAATCATGGAAGAAATAGGGAGAGTAGTGAAATATTTAGGGACTAGGCCTCCTAATAGGGCTTAGAAATAGACCTACGAGAGGCCCATATAGGTTTATTTGTACCCTAACCTTCAATAAAATTAAAGCCTTGATTACACAAAGGAGAATATGTATGCTTGTGAGAATTCTATGTTACAACCACCATTTTGAGTGAGTTTTATAGTACCAAAAACTAGTGGACATGAGATTTTATATGTACTAAAACTTGAGTTCTGGAGATCGTCTAGTGGGTAATAAATTTTGGTAGAAGTAGGAAAAGTGAAAGCATTATTTTGATAGATTAGCGCTTGCATGGTAGGATCAACAATTGTACGAACAAATTAATTACCTTCATAGTGAATGATCACTTCTGTAGAAAATTATCATTTGCAAAGAAAATACTTTAACAGGGAAAATCATACTCTTGTAATGTCATGCTTACACTAGAGCAATTTTCTTGTATAGGCTAGTACCTGCATGGAAAAAGGGATAACTAGTATAAAGTAGTTCTTAAAGTGAGTAGATTAGTGTTTGCATAGAAGAGTGTTTGCATAAAAGTATTTAGTTCTTACACTTGTAGTTGTTTCATGAACAAAGTGACACTTTTGAAGAATATCACTTGTATACGATAATATAGGTCTTACTCAATTCAATTTTGGTAGACGCTAATGGCCAAATTTGGATTGGCGTAAGAGAAATTAGTTAATTGAGATGGTGATGGACCTCTTAGTGTTGGTTAGATTCTATGAGGTGGCATACATGTTGAGGATCAAAGCTTATTAAGTGATGATGATATAACTAATTGAGAGGTAAAAGAGTGAGAGGAGCTTCTTCTTGCTACCAAAGTTTGAGATTACTATCACTCTTGAAGAATTATGGAGGATCTTGTAGATTATCATTCAAGGAGACCTTATTAAATATTATTTGAAGATCGCGGAGCTATACTTGGAGAGGATATTTCTACTATATGACTTGTTACTGACGAGAATTAAAATGGACCTAGCAAAAGCTGTGGAGATTCTACCACCATTTATCTTCTTTGTAGTAGAACTAATCTATGGGTTTCTAGTACAAAACAAGTATTATATTTTCCCTATCAAGGATGGACATAATTATTGGATTAGCTGCTTGGGGATGCTCCTATCTATTTCTAGGGTTCTTTTTTGTTAGCATAAATATATATACATGCATTTGATTATT